>NW_026539196.1:187100-307638 GCF_027791375.1 Indicator indicator
ACGGCACAGGGGTGGGGGAGCCTCAGGCTGGGCTGAGCCAGCAAGGAACCAGCCAAGTCCCAGAGCTGCAGCAGGGGGAGGAGCAGGAGGCTCCTGCAGGCCCTGGAGTCCTGCAGCTCCCCAAGACTGGCTGCAGCTGCACTGTTCTGCTCTTTTTTCCCCCCTCCCTCTCCTCCCAGGAGCACACTCAGGCTCTTGGCTCTTGTGAGGGAGTGAGGTCTGGGGTGAGCCTCAGAAATGCTGCCAGATGTGCCTGGAGCATCCTGGCTGGGGCTTGGAGAGGCCTCTTCGGGGCTGCAGCCTCCTAACTGGGTCTGGAGCCTCCTAGCTAGGTCTGGAGCTTCCTAACTGGGACCTGGAGCCTCCTAACTGGAACCTGGAGCCTCCTAATTGGGTCTGGTTCCTCCTAATTGGGGCCTGAAGCCTGCTAATTGGGGCCTGAAGCCTCCTGATCGGGGCCTGGAGCCTCCTGATCGGGGCCTGGAGCCTCCTGATCGGGGCCTGGAGCCTCCTGATTGGGGCCTGGAGCCTCCTGATTGGGATCTGGAGCTTCCTAATTGGGTCTGGAGACTCCTAATTGTGGCCTGGAGCCTCCTAATTAGAGCCTGGAGCCTCCTAATTGGGACCTGGAACCTTCTAATTGGGACCTGGAACCTTCTAATTAGAGCCTGGAACCTCCTAATTAGAGTCTGGAGCCTCCTAATTAGAGTCTGGAGCCTCCTAATTAGAGTCTGGAGCCTCCTAATTGGGACCTGGAACCTCCTAATTAGAGCCTGAAACCTCCTAATTGGGACCTCGAGACTCCTAATTGTGGCCTGGAACCTCCTAATTAGAGCCTGCAGCCTCCTAATTGGGGCCTGGAACCTCTTCATTAGAGCCTGGAACCTCCTAATTGGGACCTGGAGCCTCCTAATTGGGTCTGGTTCCTCCTAATTGGGACCTGGAACCTCCTAATTAGAGTCTGGAACCTCCTGATTGGGAGCTGGAGACTCCTCCTTAGAGCCTGGAACCTCCTAATTAGAGCCTGCAGCCTCCTAAATAGAGCCTGGAACTTCCTAATTGGGGCTTGGAACCTCTTCATTAGAGCCTGGAACCTCCTAATTGGGACCTGGAGCCTCCTAATTGGGTCTGGTTCCTCCTAATTGGGGCCTGGAGCCTCCTAATTAAAGCCTGGAGCCTCCTAATTGGGACCTGGAACCTCCTAATTAGAGTCTGGAACCTCCTGATTGGGAGCTGGAGACTCCTCCTTAGAGCCTGGAACCTCCTAATTAGAGCCTGCAGCCTCCTAAATAGAGCCTGGAACTTCCTAATTGGGGCTTGGAACCTCTTCATTAGAGCCTGGAACCTCCTAATTGGGACCTGGAGGCTCCTAATTGGGTCTGGTTCCTCCTGATTGGGACCTGGAGCCTCCTGATTGGGACCTGGAGCCTCCTAAATAGAGCCTGGAACTTCCTAATTGGGGCTTAGAACCTCTTCATTAGAGCCTGGAACCTCCTAATTAGAGCCTGGAACCTCCTAATTGGGTTTGGTTCCTCCTGATTGGGACCTGGAGACTCCTAATTGGGGCCTGGAGACTCCTAATTGGGGCCTGGAGACTCCTAATTGGGGCCTGGAGACTCCTAATTGGGGCCTGGAGACTCCTAATTGGGGCCTGGAGACTCCTCCTTAGAGCCTGGAGCCTCCTAACTGGGACCTGGAGCCTCCTAACTGGGACCTGGAGCCTCCTAACTGGGACCTGGAGCCTCCTAACTGGGACCTGGAGCTTCCTAATTGAGTCTGCACCCTCCTAATTGGGGCCTGGAACCTCTTCATTAGAGCCTGGAACCTCCTAAATGGGACCTGGAGCCTACTAATTGGGACCTGGAGCCTCCTACTTTGAGCCTGGAACCTCCTAATCGGGATCTGGAACCTCCTAATCGGGATCTGGAACCTCCTACTTAGAGCCTGGAACCTCCTACTTAGAGCCTGGAACCTCCTAATTGGGATCTGGAACCTCCTAACTGGGTCTGGAGCTGCCAAGCTGAATTTTAGCTGCACCATAATGGTTTGGTATGGAGGGCAGAGGGGCTTGGGGCAGGGGGATGCAGGCCTGGGGCTGGCTGCCTGCTTTAGAAGAAGCTTTGGGCAGCTCTGGCTGAAGGAGGTTCTGTGTTAAGCCCAACCTGGGGATTTTTGTGTATTTTGTCTTCTCTGTACTGTTCTGTGTGGTTTTAAACAGCATTTTCTCTTGGGCTAACGGGCAAGGAGGGGAATCAGGCTCCAAAACTCACTTTCCAAGTAATTAAAGAAAGACTTCCCTTAGGATATGGGTCAGAACACAGTGGAAGAGGAAATGGAAGCTGCTGCAAACCACAATGCAGAGCAGGGCAAGAGAGCAAGACACAAAAATTCATCAAGCCAAAGCCTTCTCCAAACCTCCAAACCAGACCAAAACCCAGGACTCCTTTGCTCTCCCCACCTGGGGTTTACCAGAAGCCCAAAGAGGCCAAGATGGCACAGGAAAAATTGGTCTGGTCTTGAAGGGCACAGCCAAGCCTGGTCCGGTCCTGAAGGGCACAGCCAAGCCTGGTCTGGTCCTGAAGGGCACAGCTAAACCTGGTCTGGTCCTGAAAGGCACAGCTAAGCCTGGTTTGGTCCTGAAGGGCACAGCTAAGCCTGGCCTGGTCCTGAAGGGCACAGCTAAGCCTGGCCTGGTCTTGAAGGGCACAGCTAAGCCTGGCCTGGTCCTGAAGGGCACAGCTAAGCCTGGTCTGGTCCTGAAGGGCACAGCTAAGCCTGGTCTGGTCTTGAAGGGCACAGCTAAGCCTGGTCTGGTCCTGAAGGGCACAGCTAAGCCTGGTCTGGTCCTGAAGGGCACAGCCAAACCTGGAACCATCCTCCCCCATGCCAGCTGAGGAAGCTGACTGCATCCCGGGAGAGGGAAGGGAAGAGGGCAGAGCTAGCTTTGCTGCCAGTTTAAAGAGAATAAGGTAACAGAGCTCTGGGTGTGGAACACCAAAAGCTTCCAATCTCCTCTCCACCCTGCACTGCCTCCAGCCTCTGGAGGTTCACACTCTGAGGGTTTTTAAAGGCCTAAGCCTCAACCCATGGCACATTTCCATTTCATCCTTCCAGGCCTTCGGGTGAGCCTTTTCCTTCTGCCCCTTTGGAAGAGCTGAAAGAGCAAACCTGCCTCGCTCTGAACTAGGACAAGGATTCAGAGCAGGGGATCTGCAGACCCCTCCCAAAGCTCTGCCCCCCCCCCAGCCCAGCCCCAGCCAAGCACCCACCAGGTCTGGGTGAGGCAGCTTCTTGGTGAAGATGCGCATGGAGCCCTGGAAGACGTCGGTGACGATGGCTGTGGGGACAGCAAAGCTTAGGGGGGTGGACAAGGGTGACACAAGTGGCACCCAAAAGGGTGTCCCAAGGCAAGAAGGAGCCTTCATGGCTCTCTCCCTCTCTCTCTCTCCTTACTCTTCTTCTTCTTCTTGGTGCCACCCAGGGCTGAGTGCAGCGCGTTGAGGAACCAGGAGAGAAAATCCACTCCATCACCTGCAGAGCAGAGAGCAGGATGAGAACCAAGCTGGCTTAGACCCCACCACCAGCACCAGCCCAGGCTCCTCCTCACCTTGTTTGGTGATCTGGAAGTTCTTCTTGCTGCAGAGGACCACAGCTTGCAGCATCTCATGGGGTGAGACGTGGGCCTTGAAGTTTCTGGGGTTCCAGAGCTTCCTCATCAGCTCCCCGAAGCGCTGCACCAGCAGGAACATGATGTCCCCAGGGGGCCTCTGGATGCTCTTGTAGTTGTCCTCCTCCAAGAAGTAGTTCCTCAGAGGAGGCACGTTGGACAGAGCCTGTGGGGCAGCAACAAGGCAATGCTCCCCACCAGCCCCACTCCAGCAGGGGAGGTCTGAAGGGGAGGAGGCTCCCCAAGCCAAGCGGGAAGGCTGGAGGTGCCCTGCCCAGGTGCCACCTGCAGCACGGCGTTGGCATAGTCGTTGGCTTTGATGTTGTTGAGCCCCACGATGCCAGGCAGGTAGGTGGTGCCATCATAGGCACGGGAGAGCTTGGCCTGCTTGTCCAGGTTGGCAATCTGCTGCGTGGTGAAGGTAGGCTTGAGGACATACTGCAGAGAGAAAGGGCAGCAGCTCCAGCCAGGGCCACAGCAGCAAGGCAGCTGCAGCAGCCTGGCACCTGCAGGGAGCCTGCAGACCCCAGGCTGGGCAGGGACAGCAGCAGCCAAAGCCTGGCAGGAGCTGCCCAGGGAGCCTCCAGGGTGGGACAAAGCTCCACATAGGAGACCTCAGGTGGGGGCAAAAGCACACAACAGTGACAGAGAATTGGGCAGGAAGGGATCTGCAGAGGGTCCTGAGCAGGCTGAGGCCGATGGGATGAGGCTCCCCAAGGCCAAGGGCTGGGTCCTGATTTGGGGCACAGCAACCCCAGGAAGGCTCCAGGCTGGGGGCAGAGTGGCTGCAAAGTGCCCAGCAGGAAAGGCCCTGGGGGTGCTGGGTGCCAGCAGCTGGAGATGAGCTCAGGCTGTGCCCAGGTGGGCAAGGAGGGCAGCAGCAGCCTGGCCTGGAGCAGCAGTGGGGTGGGCAGCAGGAGCAGGGCAGGGATTGTGCCCCTGGGCTGGGCACTGGGGAGGCCACAGCTGGAAGCCTGGGGTCAGGGTTGGGCTCTCACTGCCAGAAGGACTTTGAGGGCTGGAGCAGGGCTGGGGAGGAGCAGCTGAGGGAGCTGGGGGGGTTGAGGCTGGAGAAGAGGAGGCTGAGGGAGACCTCATTGCTCTCTACAGCTCCTGAGAGGAGGCTGGAGCCAGGGGGGGTTGGGCTCTGCTCCCTAGGAACAAGGACAGGACAAGAGGAAATGGCCTCAGGTTGTCCCAGGGGAGGTTCAGGTTGGCCATGAGGAACAATTTCTTCCTGGAAAGGGTTGTCCAGGCCTGGCCCAGGCTGCCCAGGGCAGTGGTGCAGTCCCCAGCCCTGGAGGGGTTCCAGAGCCCTGGAGCTGTGGTGCTGAGGGCCATGGGGTGGTGGTGCTGGGGCAGTGCTCAGGGCTGGCCTCTGTGCTGCTTTGCAAGCAAAGGGGAGGACGTGGCAGGCAGGGGGGCAGGGGCTCAGACCGTGATGTCCTCCAGCGAGGAGTCGATGATCTCGTAGTTGTCGGGCAGGCAGTAGAACTTGAGGGTGTGCAGGTTGAGGAACACGTGGTGGCTGAACTGCACGCTGTGGATGTAGGCATGGGAGCGCAGCCCCCGGCCTGCCCCATGCCAGGGGTCAGGGCAGCTGGGGGGGCACAGCAGGGGGGCCGGGGGGGGGCAGCTTTGGGGCTCCCGAGGGCAGAAGCAGGGATGGGAAAGGCAGAAGGTGGAGCTGGGAGGGACACGAGGGAGGACACGAGGGAGGCCTCTCCTCTGCCTGCTTCTGCTCAGCCCAGCGGGGCCTGGGTGGTCCCCGGCAGCACCCCAGCCCCCTGCCAACAGCACCCCAGGGGGTGTCCCCCATATCCCCCTAAGCAACACCCCAGGGAGTGTCCCCAATGCCTCCCCCAGCAGCACCCCAGGTGGTGTCCCCCATGCCTCCCCCAGCAGCACCTCCTAAACAGCCCTCATGGGGGCCCCAGCAGCTCCCCCTGGGTGCCCACCGTGTCCCACCTGGCCTCTAGGTGTTCTTTGTGCCCCCGCCCCAGCCATGCCCTGTGTCCCCCCTGCAGCTGCCCCCTGGGTGTTCTTGTGCCCCCAGTGCCCCAAGTCCCCCTGGGTGTCCCCTGTGTCCCCCCTGCCAGCCCCCTGCTCACTGGGTGTCCCTCAAGTCTCCTTTGGCAGCAACCTGGGTGACCCCGGGGTCCCACCATGGTCCCTAGGTGTCCCCTGCCATCCTCCCAGGCTGCCATCCCCCTCTGGGCCCTGGGGGGTGTCCCCTCTGTCCCCTCCAGCAGGCCCCCCCAGCACCTGGGTGTCCCTAATGCACCCCCAACAGCCCCCCCAAGCCCTGGTGTCCCTAATGCACCCCCAGCCCCCCCAGCCCCTGGGTGTCCCTAATGCACCCCCAACAGCCCCCCCCAGCCCTGGGTGTCCCTAATGCACCCCCAGCCCCCCCCAGCCCTGGGTGTCCCTAATGCACCCCCAGCCCCCCCCAGCCCTGGGTGTCCCTAATGCACCTCCCCCAGCCCTGGGGTGTCCCCGGTGCACCCCCAGCAGCCCCCCCAAGGCCCGGGGTCGGGGGGGGGGGGCTCACCCTGGAAGTACTTCCCGCAGACCAGGCAGGCGTAGACGTTGATGTGGGACAGGGAGATGGAGCAGAGCTTCTCAAAGTCGAAATCCAGGACGCTCCTGGGGGGGGCACAGAGCTGTGGCAGACCCCAGGACCTGGGGGGGGGGTTACCCCAAAGCCCCCCTGTGCGCCCCTCCAGCCCTGCTCACTTGTTGATGGTGTCCAGGTAGGGGCAGTGGCGACTCCGCTGGTCCTCGGGGTCGAAGCGGCCATAGCGCACTAGGGGGAGGGGTGACAGAGGGAGGGTCGTTAGCAACGTGGGGGGGTTGGGGGGGCGTTCACTGGGGGGGAGCAATGAGAAAGGGAAGTGGTTAATGAAACTGGAGGGGCGTTAATAGCGAGGGGGTCGTTAGTGAGGGGAACTCGGTAGTGACTGATCAACGCGGGGGGGCGTTAATTAAGGAGGGGTCGTTAATTAAGGGGGGGGCGGTAATTAAGGGGGGAGTCGTTAACGACCAAGGATCGCTAATGAACGGGGGGAGGGGGGCTCGTTAGCACCAGGGTGATGCCTCCCATCAGAGGCACAGCAAATATTGCCCCACACACCCCGTTAAGCCTCTCCGGGGGTACCGCTCCGGTGCCTCCCCCACTCCGCAGACTTCACCCCAGGACCTCCCGGATCAGTTCCCGTGCCCCCCCCCCCACACTAGATCCTCCGTACATCCGTAGCCCCCCGGCATCTCCCTTCTATCCCATCCCATCCCATCCCATCCTATCCTATCCTATCCCACCCCCCCGTGTCCCTGCCGTCCCTCGCCCCAACACGCCGGTACCCGGCCCGGGCCCGTTCCCCGCACTCCCGCTGCTCACCGGTGGGCTCGGGCTCCGGGTCGGAGTCTCCATCAGGCTCCCGCTCCCGCTTGACCCGCACCGGCCCGCTTATGGCGACGGGACGCTCCCAGGACCCGCTGCCGGTACCCGGCTCCCGCTTGATACGAGCGGGATCCACCGGCAACGGCAGCGCCAGGCCGGTGTCCGCCGCCTCCCGCCGCCCGCGCTCCACCTCCCGCCTCCCGCGGGACCGCTCCGCGTCCCCTTCATGGCGGCTGCGCGACGAGCCCCGCGACGAGGAGGAGGAAGAAGAGGAAGAGGCGCTGCCGCCGCCCGTCCCCCGCGGGGCCGCCCGGGTCTCCCGGTCCCGCTTCCCGCGGCTCGCCATGGCGGCGCGCGCAGGCGCGGCGGGCGGGGGGACGCGCGCGGCAGGGGGAGCGCGCCGGCGCGAGGAGAACTGGGCGCGACCGGGAGCACACCGTAGCCACTGCGCATGCGCCTGGGCGGGTGGGGGGGCGCGGGTTCGGGGGTCTCCGCATGCGCAGAACAGTAATGAGGCTCTACGCATGCGCCGCTGCCCACCCGGCAGCCGGCCCGGGCGGTCTGGCTGCTGAGCTTGCGCACAACGTGCGGGGCTGGATCCGCCCTTTGTGCGCCAGCGCAGCGGAGCGCCCCCTGATGCCTGCGCGCGGCAGCCGCGGCGGGGCTTTTAAAGGGGTCGCGGCCCCGGTACCGGTCACTTGGCCCCGCCCGCGGCCTTCTCCTTAGGACTCATCCCGGCGATGGAGGCGGCCGTGGATTGGCGCTGCCGGCCGGGTGGGCGGCTTGACATGAGCCACGGTTTCGTGCGGCATATCCGGCACAATCAGATCGCCAGGTACCGGTACCGGCGAGGCCTGGGCGCTCCTTGTGCCATCCCTGGCTCCTCTCCGGTAACCTTCCCGGTTGCCCCCTCAGGGACGCCTACGAGCGGGCGGTGCGGCAGGCGCGGGGCCGGGCGCGGGGCCGGCTAACACCGACTCCCGCACGGCCCCGCCGCCCCGATCAGCAGGTGTACCGGCCCCGCCGGCCCGGTGAGCACCGCGGCCCTCCCGGGGCAGGGCAGGGCAGGGCAGGGCAGGGGCGGCGCCGGGGGGCGGCTCCGGGGGCACCCCTGGTGGGCGCAGCGGGCACCCACCAGGTGGTCTGGGGGCAGGAGAGGACTCTGGAGTTGGTTACGCGGCTGAGAGGCAGCCAAGGGGGCGGCCGGGACCTGGGGGGCGAGAAATGAGGAGGGGGCGAGAAATGAGGAGGGGGCGCCTAAGGCTGCGGGAGGGGTGACTGGGCAGCCCTGGGCGTGTGGGGGCATGAGGGGCACCTAAGAGTGGGCTAGGGAGCGTGGGGGGCACCCAAGGGTGGGGATCTCCGAGGGGGCTGAGACTTGGGGGAGCACCCTGTGCGGTGGGGGTGGGGCACCCCCGGGTGGGGATGGGGCAGGAGGAAGCCCCCAAGCGGGGGAGGCAGCCCTGGGGGGGCTTGAGAGGGGCACCCGGGGGTGGGAAGGAAGTAGAGGGCACCCCGGGCCGGGCCATGGCGGGGGTCAGGGGGCACAGCCTGGGTGGGGGCAGCCGAGGGTGAGCAGGGGGGAGAAAGAGACCCCCCAGGTGGGCAGGGGGTGGGGGGGGGAGCACCCAAGGTGGGTCCTGGCTGCCCCCTGAGGGTGCGGTGCCACAGGCGGCTCGGGGGGGGGCACCAGCCCGGGGTCCCCCCCGAGCGACCCCCGCGGGCCGAGGCTCTTCTGCCTGGAGTACGAAGGGGACGATGGCTGCGTCACCTCCGTCATCGTCCACCAGGTGGGCACCGGGCACCGGGCACCCCCTGCGCCCCCACACCGCACCGCGGTGCCCAGGAGCCTGCGGGCTGCACTGGGTGCCAGCTCCCCTGGGGTGAAGTGGGAGGATGGGGGATGCCCCACAGGGCAAGGGGGGCAGTGGGTACCAGCTCCCTTCAGATGAAGTGGGAGGGTGTGGGTGCTACTGTGGGCATGGGGGTGGCACATGGGGCAAGGAGTGCAGTGGGTACCTGGTGAGGGTGGCACACTGGGCAAGGGGTGCTGTGGGTATCTGGTGAGGGTGGCTCAGGGGGCAAGGGGTGCAGTGGGTACCTGGTGAGGGTGGCACACTAGGCAAGGGGTGCTGTGGGTATCTGGTCAGGGTGGCACAGGGGGCAAGGGGTGCAGTGGGTACATGGTGAGGGTGGCACAGGGGGCAAGGGGTGCAGTGGGTACCTGGTGAGGGTGGCACATGGGGCGAGGGATGCAGTGGGTACCTGGTCAGGGGGGCACACTGGGCAAGGGGTGCTGTTGGTATCTGGTCAGGGTGGCACAGGGGGCAAGGGGTGCAGTGGGTACCTGGTGGGTGCCAGCTCCCCTGGGGTGAGGTGGGGCAGCGTGGGTGCCCCGTGGGCACAGCTGGTGACAGGCTGCTGCAGGGGGACAGCGCAGAGGAGGTCACCCGCAGGGTGTGTGCCCGGAGCCCGCTGGAGCCTGCCCTGCGCCGTGCCCTCTGCCAGAGGGTGCAGGATGAGCTCAGCAAGCGCCGAGGGACAGGCTGAGCATGGTGCCACCCTGCTGGGCACGGCTCTGCCCCCTCAGAATAAAGGTGCTGCAAGGTGCTGCTGGCTGCTGCTGCTGCCTGGGGACACGGAGGCACAGGGGAGGGGTTGGTGGCATCTGGGCACCTCAGTGTGGCACTGTGCCATGGGTGCCAGGGTGCTGACTGGGTGCCAACGTGTGCCATGTCCCCAGGGAACTCCATGCCCTGCCTGGGTGCCACTGTGTGCCCAGGTGCCCCCTCTCTGTGGCAGGGCCACGCTCTGGGCTGGTGACACCTGGGGACCAGAGTAGGTGACCCCAGTGTGGATCCTTCCTCCCCACCCCCTCAAACCCCCTGAGAGCCTTCTGGTGACCCCAAACCTCCCTCAGATACCTCCTGGGGGCCCCAAACCACCTCCATGCCCCTCCTTGGATACCTCCTGGAGGTGCCACCACCCTCAGGAACCCCTTTAGATACCTTCTGGTGCCCAAAGCCTCCTTCTGGTGGACCAGGAACCCCCTTGAGATACCTTCTGGTGCCCATCAAAGCTCCTTTAGATACCTTCTGATGACCCCAGTACCCCCTTAGGTATCTCCTGGTGGCCCCAAGCCACCCTGAGGAACCCTCTTTAGATACCTTCTGATGACCCCAAACCTCCCTTAGATCCCTCTTAGAGGTGCCACCACTGCCAGGAACCCCTTTAGATACCTCCTGGTGACCCCAAATCAGAGCTTTTCGTTACTGCAGGGTCTCCCCCAAACAACTCCTGGTCCTCATTTATTGTGGGGTCTCCCCAGAGCAGATCCTGGTGGTGGTCATTGCAGGGGCTCCCTGGAGGTCACCCCAGGAGGTTGCTCTTGCAGGGTCTTCTTGGAGCACCTCCTGGTGTTTGTTGGCTTCTTGGAGGCTCTGCTCAAAGCTGCTCCTGGGCCCCATTTCCTGCAGGGTCTCCCCCAAACCAGTCCTGGGCCCCATTTCCTGTGGGGTCTCCCCAGAGCAGATCCTGAGGAGTTGTTCCTGCAGGGTCTCCTTGGAGCACCTCCTGCTTGTTTCCTGCAGGCTCTCCCCACACAGCTCCTGCTGGGTTGTTATTGTTGGGTCCCCCCCGCAGAGCAGTCCTGGTCCCCATTTCCTGCAGGCTCTCCCCCAGTCAGGTCCTGGTCCCTGCTTCCCGCGGGGTCTCCGCCGGCTCAGTGCCCTCCAGGCGTGGTCGCAGGGGTGGCAGTGCCAGGGACAATGACAGTGATGGGGGCTGGGTGGGACAGTGCCAGCACCAGTGCCAGCAGGAGGATGAGGACGAGGATGGCAGCGAGGCCGAAGGCCACCAAGCACCAGCGCCTGTGTGCCCTGCGCTGCTGCCGTGCCACCGCCCGCGTGCTGCGGGTGAAGCTCTGACCCTAGGGCACAGGGAGGGGCTGGGGTGGGCACGCTGCAGGGACACACAGCACAGGGGGGACCCTCTGCTTGTGCCACCTGTCCCTGCAGTGTGCCCCCCCCCCCCCGGGCTGAACACCCCTATAGGTGTCCATGAGTGCACCCCCCCCCCCCAGGCTATACATCCCTATAGGTGCCCATGAGTGCCCCCCCAGGGCTACACATCCCTATAGGTGCCCATGAGTGCCCCCTCTGGAGGCATGCCCTCTTATAGGTACCCCCTCACACTCTGGGTGTCTGTGGGTGCTCCCCTGTCCCCTGGGTGCCCACCATGGCACGCAGCTCCTCTGCCCGGCCGTCCAGCTCTGCCAGCCGCCCGTCCCTCTCCAGGGCCCGTGCCAGGTTCTTCTGCATCAGCTCTGTCACCTCCGCCGCCTGGCGCTGGCACTGTGCCAGCCCCGCCTGGGCACAGCCCCACGTGAGGGGACCCCGGGGGTGGGCAACCAGGGAGCATGGGGACAGAGGGACATGGGACACAGAAGGGCTGGAGGGACAGAGGGACATGGGACACAGCAGGGCTATGGGGACAGAAGGACGTGGGACCTCGGGGACAAGGGGACATGGCACACACCTGGGCTGGAGGGACAGAGGGACATGGGACACACACAGGACTCTGGGGACAGGACGGGGTGGGGGACGCAGGGACATCAGAATCCCGAGGAAGGGGAACCATGGGGAGGGGGTGCGGGGACCAAGGGGACAGTGAGGATCAGCACTATGGGGACATGGGGACACAGGGGGACAGGAGACCCTGGGGACAAACGGACACAGCCAGGGTTGTGTGGGGCACATGGGGACAAAGGGACACAGCATGGCCATGGGGACAGGAGCCCCTGGGGCTGAGGGACTCAAGGAGACCTTGGTGGCACAGGTGACACAGGGCCTGGGGGTACACGGGGACAAGAAATGGGCACCGGGGGGAAGGGGCACCCCGGGGAAGTGGCACCATGGGGACATTGGTCCCGCGGGGAGGGGACACATGGGGACAGCAGCCCTCGGGGCACACTGCGCACCAAAGGGACAGGGCAGGTAAAGACCCTGGGGACATGGGGACAGGACAGAGGGCACCCGGGGGTGCCCTGGCTGCGGCACGGGGGTGGGGACCTCCGACGACACGCAGGGACACGGCGACGAGGAACGGTCCCACCGGACACCCCCCCCCCCAGTCCCCACTCCCGGCCCCAGCCCGGGGCCGCGTCCCTCCCGCCAGCAGGAAGAGCCCCGCGGGCTGGCACCGGCGCCGGGGGTTGTCCCTGACCCCCACCCCCGGGAACCAAAAGCGGAAGAGGCAGCGGAGCCCCCCCGCGCTCACCATGGTGCCGGGGGTCGGTGTCCGGTGAGTGCCGGTACCGGAGCGCCTGTCCCCGTCCCGTCTCCTCCCGTCCGGTCCCGCCCCGGGCCCCAGCGGCCACCCCCGGCGGGAGGTACCGTGACCGGCACGCTGCGTGTCCCCTCCCCGGGGGCATTGTCCCCGGCACCCACCGGGCAGGTGCCCCCCGGGGCGCTCCCGGTCCCGCGGCTCCGGTTCCCCGCACTCCCCTAGCCGTGGGGTCCCCCAAGCCCCCCGGGTGCCTCCCGACGTGGGTCCCCAAAGCCACCCTGTCCCCTGCAGCCCCCAGAAGTGGGGGTGTCCCCCTCCCCCCTCCTCATGCCCCCAACCCCCCCCAAGATGCGGCCCTGGGTCCCCCCAAGTCCCTTAGCCCCCCCCACCCAGACACGGGCCCCACACCTGGGTCCCCAGGGCCGCCCCTGCCCCCCCAACGTGTACCCAGCGCCCCCCATGTACCCAAAGCACCCCACAGGTGGGGGGGGTCCCCAGGGACCCCCATGTCCCTGCAGCCCCTGCCCCCCCCGCAGGCTTCCTCATGTTCCACCCCGCCGGGCAGGGTGGCAGTGCCACCACACTGTGTCCTTTGTTCCCTGGCACCAGCCACCCGCCTGGCACCGCTCCCCCCCCCGCCGTGCCCTGGCATCACGTGTCCCCACTCGTGTCCCCACGTGTGCCCCACTCATGACCCCCACCCTGTGTGCCCGTGTGTCCCCCCACTTGTGTCACCCGTGTCCCCATGTTCCCACTCGGATCCTCCCCATGCGTGTGTCCCCTCCCTGTGTCCCCACTCGTGTCCCCCCTCCCATGTCCCCCTCCCCATGTCCCCCCTCCCCGTGTCCCCACTCGTGTCCCCCCTCCCATGTCCCCTCTCCCCGTGTCCCCCCTCCCATGTCCCCCTCCCGTGTCCCCCCTCCCCACGTCCCCCCGTGTCCCCACTGGCACACACACAGCTCAGCTCTCTCAGGGCTGTATTGTGCGGGGGGTGCCCGGGGGGTGCCCTAGGTGGGGATGGCACCGGTGGCCAGGAGGATGATGATGATGAGGAGGATGGCTCCGGCCAGCCCCAGCGCCACCAGCAGCTTCACATTGCGCCACCAGTAGCGGCGAGAGACCTTCTGCGACGTCGTCTTGAAGTGCTCCGACTGCAGGGCACACAGCCTGACACCGCGGGCACCCCCATGGGCACTGCCGGGCACCGCACGGACATCCCCCCGGGCACCGCACTGCCACCCCCATGGGCACCCACGGGCACCACACTGCCACCCCCAGGCACCGCACGGACACCCCCCCGGGCACCGCACTGCCACCCCCATGGGCACCCCCGGGCACCACACTGCCACCCCTATGGGCACCCCCGGGCACCGCACGGACATCCCCCCGGGCACCGCACTGCCACTCCCATGGGCACCCACGGGCACCACACTGCCACCCCCATGGGCACCCCCGGGCACCGCACTGCCACCCCCATGGGCACCCCGGGCACCACACTGCCACCCCCATGGGCACCCCCGGGCACCGCACAGACACCCCCATGGGCACCGCACTGCCACCCCCATGGGCACCCCCGGGCACCGCACAGACACCCCCATGGGCACCGCACTGCCACCCCCATGGGCACCCCGGGCACCACACTGCCACCCCCATGGGCACCCCCGGGCACCACACTGCCACCCCCATGGGCACCCTCGGGCACCACACTGCCACCCCCATGGGCACCCCCGGGAAACACATGGGCACACCCCGGGCACCCTCACTGCCACTCCCATGGGCACCCCCCGCGATGATCTGTGCCACTCTGAGGACATCAACTGTGACTGCAGGGACCACCCAATGCCACCCTGGGGACCCCTCGCTGCCACCTTTGTGCCCCATGCCCCCACAGGGTCCCAGTGCCAGCCTGAGGGGACTTGGTGCCACCCTAGGGGACCTCCTGGGGATGCTGTGCCCACCCTGGCAGCTGGTGACACCTTGGGGACCCTGTGCCACCTCAGGAGCCCTGTGCCCACCCTGAGGAGCTTACATCCATCATGTGGACTCTGTGCCCAACTTGGGACCCTTGTGCCCACCTCAGCCCCCCTAAGCCACTTTGGACTCCTTGTGCCACCCTGGGGACTCTATACCCACCTCAGTGACCCTGTGCCAACTTGGGGACCTTGTGCCACCTCAGGAGCCCTCTGCCCATCTTAGGGACCTTGTGTTCACCTTAGGGACCCTGTGCCTGACTTGAGAGCCTCATGCCCAGCTCGGGAACTCTGTGCCCAGCTTGGAGCCCCCGTGTCACCTCCCGGAGCCCCCCGTGCCCATGGCAGTGCCCGCACCGTGGCCTGCAGGTCCTGGCTCTTGCTGTGGAGCTGCTCCAGGTTCTCTCCCCGTGCCAGGATCCTCTCCACGTTCTGGCTCATGATGCTCTTGACGCCCTCCACCTCGCGCTGCAGCTCCTGCACGCGCCCGCTGCCCGCCGTGCCCGCCGTGCCCGCCTGCTGCCGCGGCACAGGCCTCAGACCGGGCAACTGCTGGCCCCCCACAGGCCCCCAGCACCTTCCACTGCCCCATCTAGGCCCTGGCATCCCTCAAGCACCTCCTGTGCACTTGGGCTGTAGTCCCACGTAGATCCCTGGCACCCTCCTGGCACCCCTGAGTACTCCATGGGCACCCTGGGCACCTCCCAGCATCCCATATGCACACCCCGGGCATCCCTAAAGTGCCACCTAAGCACCCCATGGGCACCCCCAAATGCACCTGGGCACCCCCCAGCACCCTATGAGCACAGCCTGGGCATCCCTAAGATACCACCCAAGCACCCCATGGGCACCCTGGGCACCCCCCAGCACCCTATGAGCACAGCCTGGGCATCTCTAAGGTACCACCCAAGCAGCCCATGGGCACCCCATATGCAGCCCTCAGCACCCCGTGGGCACTCTATATGCACTTCAGGCCCCCTGGGTACCCCTGAGGTACCACCCAAGCACCCCACAGGCACGCCACGGGCACCCCAAGCACCCAGCAAGCCTCTCATGGGCACCCCCTGGCACCCTGGCCACCCCCCAAGCACCCTATGGCACTCCTGGGTGCCCTCCCCCCGCACCCCAGAAGTGCCCCCTAGGTGCCCCAGGCACCTGCCAGGCATCACACAGCCACCCCCCCAAGCACCCGGTGGGCACCCGGGAAGTTCCCCAGGCACCCCAGGGCCCCCTGGGCACCCCTGAGGTGCCCCATATGTACCCTAGCCCCATCCCTGGGCACCCCAGCCCCCCCTGGGCACACCATAGGTGCCCCATATGTACCCTAGCCCCAACCCTGGGCACCCCAGCCCCCCCTGGGCACACCATAGGTGCCCCATATGTACCCCAGCCCCATCCCTGGGCACCCCAGGCCCCCCTGGGCACCCCTGAGGTGCCCCATATGTACCCTAGCCCCATCCCTGGGCACCCCAGCCCTCCCTGGGCACACCATAGGTGCCCCATATGTACCCCAGCCCCATCCCTGGGCACCCCAGGCCCCCCTGGGCACACCATAGGTGCCCCATGTGTACCCCAGCCCCATCCCTGGGCACCCCAGGCCCCCCTGGGCACACCATAGGTGCCCCATATGCACCCCCGCCCCCCCGGGCACCCCATGGGCACTCCGGGCACTTCCTCAAGCGCCTCCCGGGACTCCCCCCGGGCCCCACCATGTCCGTTCCCGCTCCCGCTCCCGGTGCCGGTCCCGTCCCGTTCCGCTCCCGGCTCCCGCGGCGGCCTCTGACCCCGCCCCGCTCGGAGCTTCCGGGAGCGGCGGGGCCGGGGCCGGGCGGGGGTCGCGGCGGGGCCGGGGCCGGGGGCGGGGTCAGGTCGGGGGTCGCGGCGGGGCCGGGGCCGGGGGAGGTCAGGAGGTGCCCGGGGCCGGGGGGGGCAGTGCGGGACCCCCGCGCGCGCCGTGACGTGGCGTAACGTCACGAGGGGGCGGGGCCGTGGCGATGGCGGCGGCGGCGGCGGAGGGTAACGGAGCGGGGCGGGGGAAACGGGGCTGGGGGGCGACGGGGAGGGGTGACGGAGTGAGGGGGGGACAGGGAGCGGGAGGCGTAACGGGGAGGGGGGAGGGTAACGGAGTTGGGGGGCACCGAATTCGGGGGGGATATAACGAGAGGAGGTTAACGGAGGGGCGGGGGGGCTCGCGGGGGTTAACGGAGCTGGGGGGCACCCGGGGGGGCTCGGTGCCCCCTGAGCGCTGGTCCCGCCGCAGGCCCGGCGCGGCGGAGGCGACCGGAGCGGGGGGAGGCGGTGGGGGGTCAGACCCCCCCCGATCTCCCTCCCGGCGCCAAGGACCCCGGTACCGATACCGGCACCAGCCTGGCCCGGCGGCTGCTGGGCTTCGAGCTGCGGGACCTGACGAGCTGGCACCGCTTCGTCCGCCTGCTGCACCGGCCCGTGGACCCCGCCGCGCTCGGCGCCTTCCGGGCGGCTTTCGGTGAGGGGCAGCGGAGGGACAGGGGGCACCGGGAGGGACCGGGGGGACCCCCGAGGGACCCGAACCTGGGGCACACGGCAGGGACTGGGGGCACCGGGAAGGACCCGAGCCGGGGGGACACGGGAGGGACCGGGGGGCACGAGTGAGACCGGAGGGACTTCGGTGAGTGGGGACCAGGGGGACTGGAGCCTGGGGGCCCGCGGGAACCACCGGAGGGACCCTGGGCGAGGGGGCACCGGCGGTTGGGAGCTTTGGGAGGGGGGCACAGGGACCGGGCTCCCGGGGGCGCCTGGGGAGCCGAGGGGGCACTGGGAGGCACTGGGGCAAACAGAGGAGTCCGGGGGCGCTCCAGGGGCTGGGGGGCACCGAACAGGCTCGGGGTGCCCAAAGGGGCACCGGGAATTTGGGGGGGGGGGGCTCTGGGCATGGGGAGGGGGCTCGAAGTGGGGGCACCAGGGGGCACTGGGCACCTTCGGGCAGGGAGGGGGGCAGGGCAGCTGGGGGGCACTGAGGGGGCTCGGGGGCGGCAGCTGGCATTTGGTGGGAGGGCTCTGGGCATGGGGGGCTCAGGGGCTTAGGGGGGAAGGGACCCGGGGGGGGTCTCAAGGGCTCAGGGGTGGGGCCCAGGTGCCAGGGGGGCCCCAGGCTGGCACACATCAGCCCTGGGCAAAGGTCCTGGCAGCGCTTTGGTGGCCAGGGGTCAGCGCCCGCCCGGGTGCCCCCGGGGCCTGGCTGGCTCTGCCGGGGGGGGGCGCTCCCGGGTCCCTGACCCCCCCCCCCCCGTCTGTGTGCCCATGCCCTGCCAGGGCTGCTGATGGCACTGGACGTGCCCCAGGAGCGGGGCCTGGGGCACCTGGACCAGCGGTACATGGACGGGCTGGAGGTGTGCCGCTTCCCCCTGCTGCCCTTCCTGCAGCCCCTGCCCCTCGACTGGATGTACCTCCTCTATGCCATCATGTTCCTGGGTACGGGCACGGCGGGCACCGGCAGCACCGGGGTGGGCACTGTGAGGGGACGGGCACCGGGACTGGCACTGAGATGGGCAGAGGCACAGGGACTGGCATGGGCCAGGGAGGGTGGGGAGGGGGAACTGCAATGAGGTGACTGCCATGGTGGGGTGGGCACAGGAATGGGCACTGGGGTGGGCACTGGGATGAGGGATGGGGACTGGGATGAGGGATGGGCACTGGGCTGGGCACTGGGATGGGGGCTGGTATGAGGGTAAGGGATGGGCACTGGAACTGGCATGGGCACAGGTGCTGTAATGAGGGACTGGGATGGGCACTGGGACAATACCACAGTGGCAAAGGGGCATGGACACTGAGATGGGCACTGGGAGGTGGCACTGGCTGGGGGTACAGATCCCATGATGGAAATGGGCACCAGGAAGAGCTGGGATGGGCATGGGGACAGGCTGGGGACTGGCACCAGGAGGGAGACTGAGGAGGGCTGAGGCCGGGGGCAGGGCTGAGGACACTGTGGTGCCCACAGGGGCCCTGGGCATCATGGTTGGGCTCTGCTACCGCCTGAGCTGTGTGGCATTCCTGGTGCCCTACTGGTACCTGCTGCTGCTGGACAAGACCTCCTGGAACAACCACTCCTACCTCTATGGGCTGCTGGCATTCCAGCTGGCACTGATGGGCGCCGACCGCTACGGGTGGGCACCGCCACCCCCTCATGCCCAGGGCACCCTGAAGTGGCACAGGGTGATCCTGGCTGGCACAGGGTCCTGCAGGGAGGGCACCAAGGTCACTGTGGTGTTGGGGCACCCCTGGAGTGGCACAGGCCCTGGTGTGCCCCATGGCACTGGGTGTGCCACAGCCATCAGCAGCACCCCTGTGCTCCCTGGGGCACCCAGGGCACAGGGTGAACAGGTGGCACTGGGGATCTGGGGTGGCACGGGGTCCTGCAGGGCACCAAGGTCACCATGGTGCTGGGGCACCCATCCTTGCTGTGCTCCATGGGGTGGCACAAGCTCTGGTGCCCTGCATGGCACTGGGTCCACCATGACCACTGACACATCTCCCCTGCCCAGGGCACCCTAGGGTGCTGCCAGGGCACCCCTAGGCACAGGATGTCTCTGGGGATCTGGGGTGGCACAGGGTCCTGCAGGGCACCAAGGTCACTGTGGTGCTGAGGCCCTCACGGGGTGGCACCGTCCTTGCTGTGCCATCCTTGCTGTGCCATCCTTGCTGTGCCCCATGGGGTGGTACATGCTCTGATGTCCCCTGTGGCACTGCATCCCCAAGGGGTGGCACAAAGATCTTCCCCTGCACAGGGGTGCCCATGGCTCTGTGTGCCCAGGGAGGTGGCACAGTCCTTGTTGTGCCCATGGGAACGCACAGGCCCTGGTGCCCCCATGGCACCAGCACCACCTGGCTGGGGGTACCCTGGGGGCGACAAAGGCCTTGGGGTCCCTACTGGCACCATGGTGCCCATGGGGTGGCACAGACCCTGCTGGCCCCAGCGTGCCCGTGGGGTGGCACAGACCCTTCTGTCCCTGCTGGTGCCAAGGTGGCCATGGTGCCATGTTCCTGGGGATTGTCCCTGGCACCCCCCCTGGCACTGCTGCCAGTGTCACTCTGCGTCCCCCAGGGTTTCCCTGTGGCTCTGTGTCCCCAGGGGGTGCTGGCACCTGTGCCCCATGGGCAGGGGGGTGGCGCTGTGCCAACCTGCCCTGCCCCCACAGCTCCCTGGACGGCCTCCTGCGGCCCCACAAGCGCAATGCCCACGTCCCGCTCTGGAACTATGCCCTGCTGCGTGCCCAGGTGGGTGCCCAGCCCCTTGGCCTGCCCCTGGCACCTGCCCCGGGGCTCCCCAGGGACCCCTCACCCCTGGCACCCCTGGCACCCCTTTTCTGCCCCTCCCCAAGGTCTTCATCGTTTACTTCATCGCGGGGCTGAAGAAGCTGGACCCTGACTGGGTGGGAGGGCACTCGATGGGCAGCCTGGCACGGCACTGGCTCTTTGCTCCCTTCCGGTGAGGGCAGGGGGCAGGGGGACAGAGGGAGGATGAAGAGTGCCAGGGGATAGGGTGAGGATGAGGAAGGTGATGGAGATGACTGAGGGTGAGGAAGGTGATGGAGGTGCCAGGGTGAAGATGAAGTTTGTGCCAAGGGATAGGGTGAGGATGAGGAAGGTGATGGAGGTGACTGAGGGTGAGGAAGGTGGCTGGGCTGGGGGGAGGGTGAGGAAGGTGATGAGGTGAAGGTGAGGATGAGGAAGGTGGTGGAGGTGGCAGGGTGAGGATGAGGAAGGTGATGAGGTGAAGGTGAGGATGAGGAAGGTGGTGGAGGTGGCAGGGTGAGGAGGAAGACTGGCAAGGGCGAAGGGGCTGAGGATGAGGAGGGTGATGAGAGGAGGCTGGAGCTGGGGTAGCAGGGTGAGGAAGATGATGGAGGTGGCAGGGTGAGGAAGAAAAGGGAGAAGGGCCTGAGGATGAGGAGGGGATGGAGTTGGGGTGAGGATGAGGAGGGTGGGGAGCCAGGGTCAGGGCAAGGATGAGGAAGGTGCTGGAGGTGCCAGGATGAAGAGGAAGAGTGAGAAGGGATAGGGGGAGGAAGAGGAGGGTGCCAGGGTGAGGCTGGGACTGCCAGGGTGATGCTGGGGGTGGCAGGGTGGCAGTGGGGTGTGGGGGTGGCAGCGGGTGCCAGGGTGGCAGTGGGGTGTGGGGGTGGCAGCGGGTGCCAGGGTGGCAGTGGGGTGCCAGCTGCGGCGGGTGCCCGCAGGGTGGTGCTGTCAGAGGAGCTGACCAGCAGGCTGGTGGTGCACGGGGGGGGGCTGCTGCTCGACCTCTCCGCTGGCTTCCTGCTGTTCTTCGATGCCAGCCGGCCCCTGGCACTGCTCCTGGTCACCTACTTCCACTGCATGAACTCGCAGCTCTTCAGCATTGGTGAGAGCCCAGCGGGCACCCGCAGCACCCCTGGCCTGGGCACGGCTGCCTGGGCACCCCCAGAGCACCCCGAGCCAGGGCAGGGGCACCTGGGCACCCCCAATGCCTGCCATCATGGGCAGGGGCACCTGGGCACACTCCCAGCCTTCCCAGAGCACCCCCAGCTAGGGGCAGGGGCACCTGGGCACCGCCAAAACCCCCTGAGCTGGGACAAGGGGCACCTGGGCACCCCCACGATCCCCTCAGCTAGGACAAGGGGCACCTGGGCACCCCCACACTACCCTCAGCTAGGACAAGGGGCACCTGGGCACCCCCAAAACCCCCAGAGCTAGGGCATGGGCACCTGGGCACCCCCACAATCCCCTCAGCTAGGACAAGGGGCACCTGGGCACCCCCCATCTCAGCCCCACCCTGGGCATGGGCACCAGGGGGGGATGCCCTGGGCGGGGTCCCTAACAGTGCCCCCCTGCCCAGGGATGTTCTCCTACACCATGCTGGCCACCAGTGCCCTCTTCTGCCAGCCAGCCTGGCCCCGGCGCCTCTGTGCCCGCTGCCCGCCCTGCCTGCGGCGCCTGCTGCCCGGTGCCCACCCGCCCCGGCCCAGCCCCGACTGCCACTACGGGGGGCAGGGGGGGGCAGGGGGCAGCCTTCGGCCTCGCCAGCACCTGGCTGCTGCCTTCACCATCCTCTACGTCCTGGAGCAGCTCTTCCTGCCCTACTCACACTTCATCACCCAGGTGTGGGCACTGCCAGGGGGCACCGCCAGGGGGCGGGGAGGGGCTCAGGATGGCAGAGAGGAGACTCGGGGGGTGGGGTGGGGGGGGCAATGAAGGGCATTTGGGGGGCGGTTTTAGGGGCACGGAAGCATTTTGGGGGCAATGAAGAGAGTTTGGGGGCATTCTGGGGGCATTTTGGGGGGCATGGGGACGTTTTGAGGGACGTGAAGGGCGTTTGGGGGGCATTGTTGGGGGCATGGGAACATTTGGGGGGGCATTTTTGGGGGCCTGGAGGTAGTTTGGGGGGCATGAAGGGCATTTGGGGGGGACCACTTTTTGTGGCCTGGGGACATTTTGGAGGGCGTCTGGGGGGCATTTTGGGGGGCATGGAGGCATTTTGGAGGCACGAGGAGCACTTTTGGGGACTAGAGTGGCATTTTTGGGGCACTTCTGGGAACATGGAGGGGCATTTTGGATGGCATGGGGTATTTTGAGGGGCATGAATGGCATTTTTGGGGCATTTTGGGCAGCATGGGGGTACTTTGGGGGGCATGAGTGGCATTTGGGGGGCATTTGGGGTGGCATGGGGGTACTTTGGGGGCATGAGTGGCATTTGGGGGGCATTTGGGGTGGCATGGGGGTACTTTGGGGGGCACAGGGGCAATTTTGGGAGCATTTGGAGGGATTTTTTTGTGCCATGGGGACCTTGGGGCGGGGGCATGAAGGGCATTTGGGGGCATTTTGAGGGCATTTTGGGGGGGCATGGGGGCATTTTTGGGGATGTTTGTGGCACTTTAAGGGACAAGGAGGGCATTTGGAGGGCATTGTTGGGCAGCATGGGGGCATTTGGGGGGCCATGAGTGGCATTTGGGGGGGCATGGGGGAATTTTGGGGGGCATGGGGGTGATTTGGGGAACGTTTGGAGGGATTTTTTTTTTGTGCCATGGGGACATCTGGGGGGGCATGAAGGGCATTTGGGGGGCATTTTTGGGGGCATAGGGATATCTTTGGGGACTTGAAGGGCATTTTTGGGGGCATGAAGGCATTTGGGGGGGTCAGGAGGGGCATTTGGGGGGTCAGGAGGGCATCTGGGGGGTCAGGAGGAGCATTTGGGGGGTCAGGAGGGCATTTGGGGGGTCAGGAGGGCATCTGGGGGGCATCAGGAGGGCATCTGGGGGGGTCAGGGGCATTTGGGGGGTCAGGAGGAGCATTTGGGGGGTCAGGAGGGCATCTGGGGGGCATCAGGAGGGCATCTGGGGGGGTCAGGGGCATTTGGGGGGTCAGGAGGAGCATTTGGGGGGTCAGGAGGGCATCTGGGGGGCATTTTGGTGGCCTGGGGGCGTTTTTGGGGACACAGAAGGGGTGGAAAGAGTCAGCTGAGGAGGTAGAGGGGGCTGGGAGGGTGCTGGGGGTGGGCATAGCCATGAGGGCACTGCAGGGGGGGCAGTCCAGGGGCTGTGGGGGCAATGCCATGGCAGGGGGTGAAGGAGGTCACAGAGTGGTGGCAGTTGGAAGGGACCTCTGAAGGGACCTCTGCCTGAGGTGACCTCTGAAGGATCTTCTGAAGGGACCTCCAGATCCCTCTGAAGGGATCTCTAAAAGGGGCCTCAAGATCCCCCTGAGGTAACCTCTGAAAGGACCTCAAGGTCCTTCTGAAGGAACCTCTGAGGTGACCTCTGAAGGATCCTCTGAATGGATCTCAAGGTCCCTCTGAAAGGGCCTCTGAAGGGTGCTCAAGGTCCTGGGCTGACCTCTGAAGGGACCTCCAGGTCCCTCTGAAGGGACTTGAAGATCCTTTTGAAGGGACCTCTGGAGGGACCTCAAGACTCCTCTGAGGTGAGCTCTGAAAGGTCTTCTGAAGGGACCTCCAGATCCCTCTGAAGGGACTTCAAGATCCTTTTGAGGGGAACTCTGAGGTGACCTCTGAAGGGACCTCAAGATCTTTCTGAGATGACTTCTGAAGGGACCTCTGAAGGCACCTCCAGATCCCTCTGATGGGACTTCAAGATCCTTTTGAAGGAACCTCTGAAGGATCCTCTGAAGGGACCTCTAAAGGCACCTCCCAGATCCCTCTGAGGTGACCTCTGAAGGCACCTCCAGATCCTTCTGAAGCTGATGGAGCCCAGAGCAAGCTCCCAGCCCTCCCCCACCCCTACAGTGCTGACCCCCAGGGCTGTGTCCCCTTGGGCTACCACCACCTCCTCTTCTCCAGGGCTACAACAACTGGACCAATGGCCTCTATGGCTACTCCTGGGACATGATGGTCCACTCCAGGTTCCACCAGCACGTCAAGATCACCTACAAGGATGGGCTGACAGGGGAGGTTGGCTACCTGAAACCAGGGGTGAGTGAGGACACAGCTTGGGGGAGCTCCTGGGGGGTGGGGGAGAAGCTGGGCAGGAGGCAGCAATGGGCACTGGCAGAGGTGGAGAGGGTGGGGGGGACCTCACCTGCAGCACTGCCTCCAGCTCTGGAGCCCCCAGCACAAGAAGGAGCTGCTGGAGAGGGTCCAGAGGAGGCCACCAAGAGGCTGCAGAACCTCCCCTGTGGGGGACAGAGTTGGGGCTGGAGAACCTCTGCTCTGGGAACAGGTTGGGAGAGTTGGGGCTGTTCAGGCTGGAGAGGAGAAGGCTCCAGGGAGACCTCAGAGCTGGGGAGGGACTGACCTGAAGAGCCTGCAGGGACAGGACCAGAGGAAGTGGTTTGAGGTTAGGGCAGAGCAGCTTGAGATTGGATGTGAGGAACAAGTTCTGCACCAGGAAGGTTGTCCTGGGAGGTGGTTGAGGCTCCAGCCCTGGAGGTATTTAAGGTGAGGCTCCAAAGGGCTCTGAGCAACCTGCTCCAGTGGAGATGTCCCTGCTGAGTGCAGGGGGTTGGGCTGGATGAGCTTTGGAGCTCCCTTCCAACCCACTCCAGGATTCAATGGCTCAGGAGGTTCAGCAAGGCCAAGGGCAAGGTTCCTGCAGCTGGCTCAGGGCAATCCCAGGCACTGCTATAGGCTGGGCAGGGACTGGCTGGAGAGCAGCCCTGAAGGAAAGGCCTTGGGGGTGCTGGGGGAGGAGAAGCTCAGCAGGAGCCAGCAGTGAGCACTTGCAGCCCAGAGAGCCAAGCAGAGCCTGGGCTGCAGCAGGAGAAGTGTGGCCAGCAGGGCCAGGGAGGGGATTCTGTCCCTCTGCTCCACTCTGCTGAGACCACTCCTGGAGCTCTGTGTCCAGTTCTGGGCTCCCCAGTTCCAGAGAGACAGAGACCTGCTGGGGAGAGTCCAGGGGAGAGCCAGGAGGAGGAGTTGGGGACTTGAGCATCTCCCCTGTGGAGAGAGCCTGAGAGCCCTGGGGCTGTTTAGTCTGGAGAGGAGAAGGCTGAGAGGGATCTGATCAATGTCTATCAATAGCTGAGGGCTGGGGGACAGGGGGGAGGCCAAGCTGTGTTTGGGGTGTGCAGGAACAAGGAGCAGTGGAGACAAAGTGGAACAGGGAAGGTTTCACCTCAAGAGGAGGAGAAACTTCTGTGGGGTGAGGGTGCTGAGCCCTGGAGCAGGCTGCCCAGAGAGGTTGTGAAGGAATCTCCTGCTCTGGAGACTTTCCAAAGCCATCTGGATGTGCTCCTGGGTGCCCTGCCCTGGGTGCCCTGCCCTGCCCTGGGTGCCCTGCTCTGTGTGCCCTGCCCTAGGTGCCCTGCCCTGAGTTCCCTGCTCTGTGTGCCCTGCCCTGGGTGCCCTGCCCTGGGTGCCCTGCTCTGGGTGTCCTGCTCTGTGTGCCCTGCTCTGTGTGCCCTGCCCTAGGTGCCCTGCCCTGGGTGCCCTGCCCTGGGTGCCCTGCCTTGGCAGGAGCTGGGGCTGGATGAGCTCTGGAGCTCCCTTCTCAACCTCTACCCTTCTGTGGTGCTGTGGTGGGGGTGGCTGAGACCCCTCAGGTTGTGCTGCCACCCAGGCAGAGCTGGGCAGGCTGGGAGCTGGGGCAGGGTCCAGCAGCTGGGGGGAGGGGAAGGAAGGAGGCAGCAGGACAGCCCCGGGAGCTCTGTGCTCCTGTCAAGCGGTGCCCCCCGGGTGCCCGCCGTGTGCCCGCGGGCGCCCCCCGCAGGTGTTCACGCAGAGCCGGCGCTGGAAGGACCATGCCGATATGCTGAAGCAGTACTGCAGCTGCCTCAGCCTGCTCCTGCCCCGCTACAACATCAGCCACCCACAGCTCTACTTCGACATCTGGGTCTCCATCAACGACCGCTTCCAGCAGAGGTGTGGGGCACAGAGAGGTGGGGGGCAGGGGCTGGGGGCACACGGACAGGCACAGGGGCTGGGGGCACACAGAGACAGGGGGCAGGGGCTGGGAGCGCACAGGGCACAGAGGCTGGGGGCAGACGGGGCAGGGGCTGGGGGCACACAGAGATGGGCACAGGGGCTGGGGGGCACACAGACATAGGGCACAGGGGCTGGGGGGCACACAAACACAGGGGGCACAGGGGCTGGGGGCACACAGGGCAGGGGCTGGGGGCACACAGATGGGCGGAGGGGCTGGGAGCACACAGAGATGGGGGGCATGGCTGTTGGGGTGCCCCCACAGGCTGGTGACCTTCCAGCAGAGGTTTAGAGGCACCCAGAGGTTGGGGGGACCCAGAGAGGTGCTGAGGGGTTGGCCTCACAGGGCGGTGGTCTCCTAGGAGAGGTCTGGGGGGACACCCAGTTTAGGGAGCCACCTGGCATGGCTCTTGGGGTGTCCTCACAGGCTGGTGACCTTCCAGCAGAGGGTTGGGGGGACCCAGAGGTCAGGGGGACCTACAGGCTGGGGGCATTGCTGCTGGGGTGTCCCCAGAGACTGTGACCTGCCAGGAGAGGTTGGGGGTGGGGGTGTCCCCTGCCTCCCCCCCCAGTTTGGTGGCACACAGGGGAACATGGGGGTGCTGACGGGGTGTCCCCCTGGGCTGGTGGACTCGGGGTGGTGCCTCCAGGCTGTGAACCTCAAGCAGAGGATTTTTGGGGCACACTTTGGGGTGCTGAGGAGGGCTGTGGGGGTGTCCCTCCCAGGCTGGTGGACTTGGGGTGGTGCCCCCAGGCTGTGACCCTCAAGCAGAGCACTTTTGGGGCACACTTTGGGGTGCTGAAGGGGTGTTCCCCTCCCCTCCAGGCTGGTGGACCCTCGGGTGGACCTGGTGCGGGCACCCTGGTCCCCCTGGCGCCCCACCCCTTGGGTGCTGCCCTTGCTGCTGGAGCTCTCGCCCTGGCGCCAGCGGCTGCAGGAGATGGAGAAGCAGCTGGACGGACACACGGACGCTGTCTTCATCGCTGACTTCCCCGGTACGGCCCTCAGGGCCAGCCCCTGGGCGGGGAAGGGGCAGGGCAAGGGCTGGGGGAGACCCAAATGTGTAAGGGAGACCTCAGGCGCAGGGCTGCGTCCAGCGCTGGGACCTCCCAGCCTCAGCAGTGCAAGAAGGACCTGGAGCCGCTGGAGAGGGTCCTGGGGCTGGGGGAGAAGCTGGGCAGGAGCCAGCCTGCCCTTGGCCCTTCTGGGCTGCCAGTGCCCATTGCCAGAGGTGGAGGGGGGGGGGTGGTAGGACCTCCCCTGCAGCACTGCCTCCAGCTCTGGAGCCCCCAGCACAAGAAGGAGCTGCTGGAGAGGGTCCAGAGGAGGCCACCAAGATGAGCAAGAGGCTGCAGAACCTCCCCTGTGGGGACAGAGTTGGGGCTGGAGAAGAGAAGGCTCCAGGGGAGATCTCAGAGCTGCAGTTCAGTAGCTGAAGAGGCTCCAGGAGAGCTGGGGAGGGACTTGGGACAAGGGCTGGGAGTGCCAGGGTGAGGGAGAATGGCTTTGAGCTGGGAGAGAGGAGATTGAGAATGGAGATGAGGAAGAAATTGTTGAGAGTGAGGATGGGGAGAGCCTGGCACAGGTTGCCCAGGGAGGCTGTGGCTGCCTCCTGCCTGGAGGTGTTCAGGGCCAGGCTGGATGAGGCCTTGAGCAGCCTGGGCTGGTGGGAGGTGTCCCTGCCCATGGCAGGGGCTTGGAGCTGGATGAGCTTTGAGGTCCCTTCCAACCCAACCTATGATTCCGTGCCATCTGCACAGTGAGGGTGGTGAGACCCTGGGACAGGCTGCCCAGGGCTGAGGACATTCAAGCTCAGCTTTGCTGTGTCCCTGTTGGGAGATGTCCCTGCTGAGTGCAGGGGGTGGACAAGATGCCCTTGGAGGGTCCCTCCCAACCTAATGGCCTCTGTGATCTGCCCTGCTCCCCCCTCCCCGATTTCCACCCCCCCCACCCCCCCCTTAGGCCTTCACCTGGAGAACTTTGTGAGCGAGGACCTGGGCAACACCAGCCTGAAGGTGCTGCGTGGGGAGGTGCTGGTGGAGCTGGTGGAGCAGGGCAGGAACCACTCCCTGCGGGAGGGCCAAGGGATGCAGGTGAGGGGCTGGGGGGCAGGGGGGGTGGTGCCCACTGGGGGTGCTGTGCCTGGCTGACCCCTGTGCCGTGCCCAGCTGCCCGCAGGGCAGTACCACAAGGTGCACACCGTGTCGGAGCAGCCCTCCTGCTACATGTACCTCTACGTCAACACCACCGCCCTGGCCCTGGAGCGCAACCTGACCCTGCTGCAGGAGCTGCGGGAGAGGGTCCTGAACGGCAGCGGTGAGAGCAGGGCAGGGATGGGGTGGGGGAAGGACCCTCCCAGGAAGTGTGAGCAGCAGCACAGGGAGGGGATTCTGCCCTCCTCAGACCCCACCTGCAGCACTGCCTCCAGCTCTGGGCATCCAGCACAAGAAGGCTCTGGAGCTGCTGGAGAGGGTGCAGAGGAGGCCACCAAGATGAGCAGAGGCTGCAGAACCTCCCCTGTGGGGCCAGGCTGGGAGAGTTGGGGCTGTTCAGGCTGGAGAGGAGAAGGCTCCAGGGAGACCTCAGAGCAACCTTGCAGTACCTGAAGGGCTCCAGGAGAGCTGGGGAGGGACTTGGGACAAGGGCTGGGAGTGCCAGGATGAGGGACAATGGCTTTGAGATGGAGCAGGGCAGATTTAGGTTGGACATCAGGAGGAAGTTCTGCACCATGAGGGGAGGGGAGAGACTGGCACAGGTTGCCCAGGGAGGCTGTGGCTACCAGGTGTTCAGGGCCAGGCTGGATGAGGCCTTGAGCAAGCTGGGCTGGTGGGAGGTGTCCCTGCCCATGGCAGGAGGTTGGAGCTGGATGAGCTTTGAGGTCCCTTCCAACCCGACCCCACCATGGCCATCAAAGCTCACCCCAGGCTGCTCCCCACACAGAGAAGGAGCCTCTGCCCCCTGAGCTGAGGCCCATCCTGGGGGAGCCGGTGCCAGCCGGGGTCACCGCAGACCCCCTGGCCTTGGCCTTCCTGCGGCGCCAGCGGCGGCTGGAGGAGCAGAGCCGGCGGCGGGAGGCAGGCCTGGGCCAGCGCCTGCAGCGCTTCCTCACCAAGAAATTCTACCTCTTCCGACGCAGGTCAGCCCCGAATCCCCTCCTTGCTCCTCCAGCTGCCATCTGCCCTCCTTCATTCCCCTCCAAATCACCTTTTTTCCCCCCCCCCTTTCATTTTCCCCTTCCTGACCCCAAATCCTCTTTTTCCCTTCTCAGTTTGTCTCTCTACATCACCATTTGCCTGGCAATGTTATCCCGAATCCCTTCTCCCTCTTAATTTTCCTTTTTTCTTCCACAAAATGCTTCATTTTTCCCCAAAATTGCTACTTGTCACCTTTCTGCTCCCAAATCTTTTCCCCTTATTTCTCCCCCAAGATCACATTTTTCCCTTTGATTTTCCTTTCTGCCCCTGAATCATCTTTTCCCCATAATTTTATCCCCCAAAATAATTTTCCCCTCTTAATTTTACTTTTTTCTTCCCCAAGTTGCTACTTTTCCCTTTATTTTTCCCTGTCACCAAATCATCTTTCTCCCCCTCAATTTGTCCCTCAAAATCACCTTCTTCCCCCTCAATTTTACCTCCAAAATCATAATTTTCCTTTTTTCTTCCCCAAAATGTTTAATTTTTTCCAAAATTGCTACTCTCCCCCTTTAATTTTCCCCTTTCTGCCCCCAAATCTTTCCCCCCTTAATTTCTCCCCCAAAATCACTTTTTTCCCTTTAATTTTCCCCTCCCCACCCAAAAAAATCACTTTTCCTTCTCAAAGTTCCTTTCTTCCCCAAAATGCTTTATTTCCTCCAAAATTGCTACTTTTCCCCTTTCATTTTCCCCTTTCTGCCCCCAAATCCCTTTTCCCTTTTAATTTTACCCTCAAAACCACTTTTTCCCCCTTAATTTTCCCCTTTCTGCTCTAGAATGTTCCTTCATTTACTCCCAAAATTGTCAGCTCCTTTTTTCATCTCCCTGCCCCAAATCACTTTTTCCCTTTTACCCAAAAATCTTTTTTCCCCTTCATTTCTTTTCTGCCCCCAGAATCACCTTTGCCCTCTTAGCCCCCAAATCCCTTTCACTTCCCTTCTGCCCCCAAATCCCTAACATCCTCCCCAAATCACTTTTCCCCTTAATTCCCCTCCCACAATCACCTTTTCCTCCCTTAATTCCGCTCTCCAATCCCCTTTCCCTGCCTTAATTCCCCCTCAAATCCCTTTCCCCCATCACTTCCCTGCCCTCAATTCCCCAAATCCTTTCCCCCCCCCGCCCCCCAAAATCCTTTTCCTCAGTATCCCCCTAAATCCAGGCCAGGCTGGATGAGGCTCTGGCCAGCCTGATCTGGTGTGAGGTGTCCCTGCCCACGGCAGGGGGGTTGGAACTGGATGATCCTTGTGGTCCCTTCCACCCCTGATTCTCATTCTTATAAATCCCCTTTTCCCCCTCAACTGCCCCCAATCCCTTCCCTCCCCCAAATCCCCCTCAATTTCCCTTCCCCCCTTAATTCCCCTTTTCCTAATTCCCCCCAATCCCCTTTCCTCCTTTCAATGTCCCCCCTCAATTTCCTTCCCCCCTTAATTCTTTTCCTCCTTCATTCCCCCCAATCCCTTCCCCCCCTTCTTTTCCTCAATTCCCCCCTGACTCCCCTTCCCCCTTTTTTTCCCCCCTAACCTCCTGTGTCCCTGGCAGTGCCCTCATGACCCTCATCTCCCTGCGGAACCTGGCGCTGGGCCGCCCGCCGCTGGCACAGCTGGCACAGGAGGTGGCTTACGCCAGCCAGCGCGGCCAGGAGGAGGAAGCAGCAGCAGCAGCTCAGCTGGGGAGCAGTGGGGAAGCCCAAGGGGGAGCCCCTGAACTCTAAGACCCCTGCCCCCCCCCCAAATCAGTGCCTTTCAAGCTGGAGGTCGAACCTTGGTTTTATTGAGTCGGTTTTGGTTGGAATCGGTGAAATCGGAAACAAGAGAGGGAAAAAAAAAAAAAGTAATAAAATCTCCAGAAAAAATATTTGGAAAAAAAAAAAAACACAGGAGAAAGTCCCCCTCCCAGCAAGAGCACCACCCTCACCCCCCCCAAAAAGGCACTTTTGGGGTTCCTCTCCCCAGGATGGGCAAGGTAAACAAGTCGGCTTCTCTGTACCACACCGACCAAATTCGCCTCATCCCGGGGGCTGCAGCAGCCCCACACCGTTGCCTGCCTCCCTCCCTCTTCTCTCTCCTCCTTTCACCCCCCCCCCAAATTCCTTAATTTCCAACCCCCCGCCCCTCCCCCAAAATGGGGTTGGAGATATAAAGGGGAGGAAGGGTGAAGGTGGGGGGGAGAAAAAAAAAAAAAAAAAAAAAAGTAATTGAGGAGGGGGCTTTCAGCTGCTGTCTGAGCCCGGGGGGGAGCTTCTCTGTACTCACACCCCCCCCAGGCCTCAGCACACAATAAATACAGGGGAAAAAAAAAACCCAAAACATTCAAGTATCAAAAAAGGGACCCCAAACCCCCTTCCCCCCCCTTTTTTTTCACCCCTAAAATTTCCCCTTGGTTTCCCCCCCCCCAGCTACCAGTTTAAGAGGGGGGAAGGGAGAAGTTGTGCAGTTTTGGGGTCAACCTTCAGCTTTCTTACAAAGAAGGAAAAAAAAAAAAAACAAAGACCAAAACCATTTTGCCTCCACATTCAGGAGTGGGGGGAGGTGTGTGGGGGGGGTAATGTATTTCACCCACACCCCCAAATGTGCATCCTCAGAGAGGTTTGAACCAGCACCAAGTGAGGGAGTTTTGGAGGGGGGGGTTGGAACTTCATTATTGGGGTCGTGGCCTCCCCCCGACCCTCACTGGGGGTCACAGGGGAGAGGCCACGACCCCAGTGATGAAGTTTTTTTTTTTGGGGGGGGTCCTTTTGTTTTGCCATCTCTGAGCTCAGACCTCACACTTGAGAGAGTTTAAAAGCAGTTGGGAGGGTGAGGGGGCGGTCCCCACACAGCCCAAATGATGCTGAGAGAAAAAGAGAAAGAAAGGAGGAGGAGGAGGAGGAAAGAGGAGGTGAGGGTGGGGGGGACATAGGATTAAGTTTAAAGGTTGGGGGAGGGGAGGGGCAGGGGAAGGACTCTTAAGCCCAGAGCCCAATGAGCTTCTCTGTAGCCTACACTCAGTTGGGATGGGGGTAAGGGCCTGACAAAAATGTAGGATTTTAGGGATTTTTCTTTTTTTTTTTCCTTAATATTTTAGCTTTTTGGGAACTTCCCATGGGAAACTGTCCCTGCCAAAGTGGCCATAAGCTGCAGTCCTCTGATAAAGGGGTTTCTTCAGATCCAGATCCCTGGAATATACAAGTCCAGCCCTCAGTGCCAACCTGGCACCTGTCTTTTTCTTTTTCTCACACCCTCATGCCCATTCTGTACCATCCTCGGTGTCACCTCCCTCCCTTCCCCACCCCAAGCCCCCAAGAGCAAAGAGGAAGTAGAACAGGGGAAGGGAAGGGAGAGGAGGGGATGTGGGGGGCACACGGTTGGAGCTTCTCCTCCCATGAGGTCTCCCAGGAGAAGCTCCAAGCGCAGGGGTGGCAGAGGGTGGTACTCACCCCCCGGCTCCGTGCCCGCTTCGCTCTTCTCTCTGCCCAGGTCCTCTGCGGCGACCGCAGCTGCTCCGGGGGGGTGGGAGGGGGACACCCCCGGCCCTCCACCATCTCCCTCCCCACCCACACCCCACCCCCTACCATTTCCTCTGCCAGCACTGCTGTTTGCGTCCCCCCCGTACCCAGCAAAGTCTCCCCAGGTGCCAGCTGTGCCCCCCCGGTGCCCGGTGCCCGTTACCTGACGATGACCCCTGGGCGCAGGTCGAAGTTCTTCTTGACGATCTCCAGCAGCTCCCTCTCGCTCTTCTGCGAGGTGCCGTAGTGGAAGATGGAGATGGAAAGGGGGTGGGAGACACCAATGGCATAGGAGACCTGAGGGGGAGGCACAGCAGTTCTTGGAGTGTCCCCTCCCAAACACCCCTGGAGGAGAGCAGGGGGATCCCTGGAGGGCGACCCCCTGGAGGAGGGAGGCGACCTCTGGAGAAGGGGAGAGGACTCTGGAGGAGGGAAGAGGACCTCTGGAGGAGGGGAGAGGGACCCCCTGGAGAAGGGGAGGGGGACCCCCTGGAGAAGGGGAGTGGACCTCTGGAGGAGGGGAAAGGACCTCTGGAGGAGGAGAGAAGGACCCCCTGGAGGAGGGGAGTGGACCTCTGGAGGAGGGGAAAGGACCTCTGGAGGAGGAGAGAAGGACCCCCTGGAGGAGGAGAGAGGGACCCCCTGGAGGAGGGGAGGGGGACCCCCTGGAGAAGGGGAGGGGATCTCTGGAGGAGGAGAGAAGGACCCCCTGGAGAAGGGGAGGGGACCTCTGGAGGAGGGGAGAAGGACCCCCTGGAGGAGGAGAGGAGGACCCCCTGGCACCACCCACCTGCACCAGCACCCTGCGGCACAGCCCAGCCTTGATGAGGGACTTGGCGACCCAGCGCGCGGCGTAGGCGGCCGAGCGATCGACCTTGGTGTAGTCCTTGCCCGAGAAGGCTCCGCCCCCGTGCGCCCCCCACCCCCCATAGGTGTCCACAATGATCTTGCGGCCGGTCAGGCCTGCGTCACCCTGCCGAGGGAACAGCAGCGGTCACCACGGTGCCACCCACGCCCCGCCGCCAGCACCACCATGCCACCACTACTACTATGCCCCCACTGCCACCACCATACCACCATCACTACCACTACTATGCCCTCTGTGCCACCACCACTGTGCCACCATCACCAGCACTGCTATGCCCCCACTGCCACCACCATCACCACCACAGCTTGGCCAGAAAGCTGCTGATGGTCGAGGCCCCATCCCTGGAGCTATCCCAAGTGAAGCTGGACCAGGGCTGTGGACAGCCTGCTCCAGCTGAGGATGTCCCTGCCGGCTGCCAGGGGCTGGCACTGGATGCCCTCTGGAGCTCCCTCCCAGCCCTGCCCACTCTCTGTGCCGCTGTGATTCTGGGGCTACCTGGGGGCCGCCAATGACGAAGCGGCCGCTGGGCTGCAGGTGGTAGATGGTGTCCTCGTCCAGGTACTTGGCTGGCACCACTGCCTTGATGACCTTCTCCTTCAGGGCGTCTCTCATCTCGTCCAGGCAGACCTCCTCATCGTGCTGCACCGAGATGACGATGGTGTGCACGCGGATGGGGATGACGGCGCCGCGGTCCTGCATGTACTGCACCGTCACCTGCGGGGCGAGGCGGGCGTCAGCTCGGGGGGCTGCTGCTGGGCACCTTCAAGGTGCTGGGAGGGAGCTCCCTGCCAGCCAGCTCCTCTCACCTGGGTCTTGGAGTCGGGCCGCAGCCAGGCCAAGGTGCCGTTGCGGCGCAGCTCGGCCAGCTTGGCGTTGAGCTTGTGTGCCAGGACGATGGTCAGGGGCATGCACTCCTCCGTCTCGTCTGTGGCATAGCCGAACATCAGGCCCTGGGGTACAGGGAGGAGGAAGTGAGTAGAAGGGTGGGAAAGGTCTTTGAGATCACCCAGTCCAGCCCTGAGCCCAGCACTGCCCCAGCACCACCACCCCATGGCCTCAGCACCACAGCTCCAGGGCTCTGGAACCCCTCCAGCCACCTGCACCACTGCCCTGGGCAGCCTGGGCCAGGCCTGGACAACCCTTTCCAGGAGGAAATTGTTCCTCATGGCCAACCTGAACCTCCCCTGGGGCAGCCTGAGGCCATTTCCTCTCCTCCCATCACTTGTTCCCTGGGAGCAGAGCCCAACCCCCCCTGGCTCCAGCCTCCTCTCAGGAGCTGTAGAGAGCAATGAGGTCTCCCTCAGCCTCCTCTTCTCCAGCCTCAACCCCCCCAGCTCCCTCAGCTGCTCCTCCCCAGCCTCTTCTCCAGACCCTTCCCCAGCTCTGTTCCCTTCTCTGGCCCTGCTCCAGCCCTCAAAGTCCTTCTGGCACTGAGAGCCCAACCCTGACCCCAGGCTTCCAGCTGTGGCCTCCCCAGTGCCCAGCCCAGGGGCACAATCCCTGCCCTGCTCCTGCTGCCCACCCCACTGCTGCTCCAGGCCAGGCTGCTGCTGCCCTTCTTGCCCACCTGGGCACTCTACCTGGACTCCTCCCAGCCAAACTCACCTGGTCCCCAGCACCAATGTCCTCCTCGCTGCGATCCAGGTGGACACCCTGGGCGATGTCAGGGGACTGCTGCTCCAGGGCCACCAGCACGTTGCAGGTCTTGTAGTCAAAGCCTGGGGCAGAGCAGAGGCTGTGGTGAGAGCCTGGGGAACCAAACCCCAGGGTGGCACCCAGCCAGGCACCACCCCCAGCAGCACCAACCTTTGGAGGAGTCATCATAACCGATGTGCTTGATGGTGTCCCTCACCACCTTCTGGTAGTCGACAGCAGCCCTGGAGGTGATCTCCCCTGCCAGCAGGATCATCCCTGTTTTGGCCACCGTTTCTGCAGGGCACAGGGACAGCATCAGCACTGGCGCCACCCCCACAGTGCCCACGTCACTGCCTGGGCCCCAGGGAGCTACTCACCGCATGCCACCTTGGCATCAGGGTCCTGCTTGAGGTGAGCATCCAGCACGGCATCACTGATTTGGTCACAGATTTTATCTGGTGAGGGACACAGTGTCACAGCACAGCACAGCCCAGCCCAGCCCTTCCTTCCTGAGCTGCCAGCCCTGGGCAGCAGAGCCCAGGCCTCCCTGTAAGCCTCCTGCCAGGCACAGCCCTGCCTTGCCCCCAGCTGGGTTATGAGCCTGGAATTCCAGGCATTTACCAGTTAAGCTCTAGTGCCAGTCAGCTCAGGAACTGGGATCAGCCACCTACAGCAGTGCCAAAGAGGACCAACATCCCAGCCCTGGCGTCCCACAGCATGCCAGCTTTGCCCCCACCCCCCCCACCCCAGGGACTGCCTGGTGCCAGCAGCTCCCAGGGGTTGCCCAGTTCCCCCCAGCACCCCCTGGAATGATTTGTTCTGGAAGGGCTCTGGTTCCTGCTCCAGGAGCTGCCCAAGCAGCGCTCTGACTGCGCCATCCTTGGCAGGGACCTTTCCAGCTGGATGTACGGAAGATGAGGCAGTGCTTGCCAGAGGTGGGGTATAGCAGCTGCCATGGCTGCATTGTGGGGTGAAACAGTAATGGAACAGACCTTGCACCCACACACAGGAGCTCAGCTCCCTGTTCTCTTCCAGCAGCACTTAATCCGGGGGTTGGGGGGGCCCCAGACTGCTCAGGGGGCTCTGGCTACGCCAGCGGCTACAGTGGTGTGACCTGCACTGTGAGGTGATGGGAAAACCTCTGCGGGGTGTGCAGGGAAACAGGGAGCACTCAAGGAGCAGGTGCTGGGGGGGAATCGGGGAGCCCCCAAGCAGCACATGCCGGGGGAGGACACGGGGAGCCCCCGGGCAGTAGGTGCTGGCAGCTGCCCGCGCAGCTATTTCCAGTCATGTGCCCAAACTGGTGAGCACAAAGACAGAAGGGAGCCCGGCACGCCGTGGCACCGCACTGGCACACGGTCTGGGAGCTGGGGCGGCCCCAAAACAGTCCCTTGGGGGTCCTGACTCTCCACTTGCAGGGCAGAGAGCACATCCGGATAAGGCAGGGTGGCAAGGATGCTCCATCACCGTGATGGGCGCTGGGTGAGGGGCCGGAGAGCCACGGATCCCCATGGGGGGGGCTCAGGGAGCGCGGGGGGTGGCATCCTGCCCTGGATGCTGAGAGGCAGCGGCGGAGGGGGTGCGTGTGTTTGCCAGGGCCTGTCACGGCCCGGGCAGCCACACTGCGACCCAGGACAGCCCGGGGGCAGATCCGCGGCACCGCGGCTGTCACTGGGACACACCGGGGCCGCAATGGGCAACACACACGGGGGTCCTGCCGCCCCCCCGGGCACTGCTTACTCACGGCTGAGTCACGGCAGCCCTCCCCAGCCGCCGTTACGTCAGCCGGTACCAGCGACACCCCCAGCTCTCCCTCCACCCCCGGTGCGTGTCGCGGCCCCCCGTGTCGTGTCCGTTCCACAGCTGGCCCCCCGCCCCCCCCCGCCGCCACGGCGGGAAGCACGTGCGCGCCGAGGCCCGCAATGCGGCGCGCGCCGCCCCGCACTGCGCGCGCGCCCGCTGGCGTCACCGCGCCCCCCCCAAACCTGTTCACCACGACCCCCATCCCCTGACACTCACCGGGCGCGCCCCCAACCCTCCCCAACCCGCCCCGTTCGCCTCCTCCCACCCCGTCGCCAGGCCGCGCCTGCGCGTTGGCCTCCCCACCGCCTCGGCCCGCACCTGGGTGCCCCTCGCCCACGGACTCAGAGGTGAAGAGGAACGTGCCCTCCTCGATGAACACCTCATGGAAGCCATTCAGTTGCCCGTTCATGGCGCAGAAGAAATAGAAACAAGGATGAAGCGGCTCGGCGGCAGCAGGCGGGGTCACAAAATCCCAGAAACGCTGGAACGGCAGCGGCAGACTAAGAGAAGCGCCCGCAGTCCCGCCGCTATTTATACTCTGCTGGCTCCACCCTCACCGCCTCGCTTAGCCAATGGAGAACGCCAAACGCACGGCAGGGGCTAGGCGGTGGAACCACTGCCGGCAGACGGGGGGAGATGCGTTACGTAATGCCGAGCGCGGCCTCCCCCGGCACCACTGGGCAGCGGCCCCCGCTGGCAGCCGGGCATCGAGAGAAGTTGAACGGTCGGTCAGGCTTTTTCCCCTGCCCCCGGCTCACGGCGGGTGGGCAGCAAGCGGCATGCCTCAGTGTCACCACCCCTCCCGCTGCTGCCACATGGAATCGCCCGCTCGGCCCGGCCGGGCGGTGGCCGCATGCGCCTTGGGGCGGTGCGGAGCGCGCATGCGCAATGTACTGTCCGCGGGCGGCGAGGACGGTTACTCCCCGCCGCCATCTTGCGGGCTGCGCGGTCCCGCCATTGTGCTGTCCTTGCCCCCCCTCCCGCTCCTCGCCTCCCCCACGGCCGTTCTCCACGGCACCGGCTCCCGGCCCACTACCCTCCTTCCCCGGCTTGCCCATCGGCTCCGCGGCCTCGCCCGCTCTCCCCCGACGCTGCCCGCCCCACCCCAACACCTTCTGCCACCATCTTGTGACCCAGGCAGCACCACAGCCAAGGCGGCTCAGGACAGGCCTGGCCCCACCACCCGGTCCCGGCTCCGTGGGGCTGCAGGCCTGTAAGCCGGGGCTAAGGTTGCAACGGGGTGATGGCAGCACCCGGGGCCGTTGCTGCCTTTCGGCACCTGATGCAACCAACCACTGGTGTTGCCAGTGCTGGCGCCTTCCTGGCTCCCTCCCTCCTCCTCCTGCCCCTGTCCTGCAGCACCTGCCCGGCTGCCTGCAGGGCATGGCCCAGCCCCTCCCTGGGTCAGGCACCAGCACGCTGAGCCCAGGCATGTGCCCAGGGCACAAGGTGTGCTGGGACAGGCCACAGCAACGGATTGCGGGGGCAGGAACCTGTGCAGCCAGGACAGACAGACACCAGGGAAGCACACACCCAAGCCAGATGGACACCAAGGGCAGCCAGCCACCAGTGCCCCATGCTGAGGAGAGACAAAACACCCAGGAGAGATGGACATCAATGTGCCCAGGGCTGGCAGGACCCCCAAAACCCACACAGCCAGCTCAGATGGGCATCTGGAACCCATGTGCCATGGACACACAGACAGGATTCTGATAGCAGGACAGACAGGCACTGAAGACCACAATGCCAAGGATGGGCACCTGGCAGATGGTCAGATGGGACACCTAGGCCCGATGGACATCTGTATCAGACAGACTTGACACCCGTGCCCCACATGCTCAGGGCAGGCAGACAGACACCATTCCCAGGACCCCAGTGCCCAGGATAAACAAGACACACAGGACAGATGGACACCTGGTACCCACATGCACAGGGCAGACGGAACACTCAGGATGCACAAAGAGCCCAAATTCCCAGGACCTCGATGCTCAGGACAAACAAACACTCAGGACAGACGATCCCGTCCAGTACCCCCCGCCCCAGCCGTGTCTCAGAGCCACCAGGGGCAGGGCCCGAAGGCGGAGTCCTGGGGCACGCCCCACCCCTCCCGTGTATTTGCATATGGGGCGGAGCAACGAGACTGTACATTTGCATAAAGGACGGAGAAACATTTGCATTTGGCGCGGGAAAGCGCCGGGCCCGGGGTGAGCACCAGCACCCGAGGGGCTCCCAGCCGGGTGTGGGTGCGTGTGCATGCACCTCGGCTTTCACCCCTCTGCCAGCACCCCCTACACCTCCCGGGGCTTCCCCCCATGACAACAGCAGGGGAGAGGTGGGGATTTTTTCTGTAAAAAATGGTTTATCCAGCCCACATTTGTATAAAACCCCAGGGAGCAGCCAACCCCCCCCCTGCTTCCCTGCCCCTGCCCACCACCCCCACAGGTACACCTGCACACCCCCCCTCGACTCTACAGCCTGCATCTCCTCTCTACAGTCAGTTGTCTATGCTCCTCCTTTCAACTATGCCTTAAAAAAAAAATTCCAGGGATTCCCAAGGTTTCTTCTGTCCCAGGTACGGTGACGGCGGCAGGAGGGAGCAGGCCGCTGCACATCTTCCCCTCTTCATGCTGTTTTTTGTTGTCCCTTCTTTCCGATCAGAGACTTGTGGATGTGGGGGATGACACCTGTGGAGAGAGGAGGAAAATTCCCATGGGATTCTCACACACTTCCTAAAGCTCTGAGAAATCCCTGATCCGCCCCTAATGTTTGGTGATGGATCCCTCCCGCACTCTGGTATTCGTCAGCGATGCCCAGTTTGGCTTCCTTTCTCCTCAGTGCAATTCCCAGTTTGGGAGAGGGAGGAGGGAGCAATACTCACCTCCTCCAGCAATGGTGGCTTTGATCAGGGAATCCAGCTCCTCATCCCCACGGATGGCCAGCTGCAAGTGGCGGGGAGTGATCCGCTTGACTTTCAGGTCTTTTGATGCGTTCCCTGCCAGCTCCAGCACCTGTCAGGACATGGGGAAGACACTGGGGATTCCGAAGGAGAAGGAACTGGGATCTGGGAAGGAGGGAGGCAGGGGGAGCAGCCTGGGACTCACCTCAGCAGTGAGGTACTCCAGGATGGCCGCGCTGTAGACGGCGGCGGTGGCGCCCACTCGCCCATGGCTGGTTGTGCGAGTCTTGAGGTGCCGATGGATGCGCCCCACGGGGAACTGGGGCGGGAGCAAGAGACACCTCCTTAGCCTCCTACACACTGCCACAACTAATCCTTCATTTTGGCCCGGGATTCCCCAACCCTGCCCTTGCCTACGACTTCCAAGAGCTCCTGTTACAAATGGATGCACCAGCAGATCCTCACCACTTTTCCCAGAGTATGAGGCTGCTGGAACACTGGAACAGGTTGCCCAGGGAGGTGGTTGAGGCTCCTTCCCTGAAGACATTCAAGGTGAGGCTCGACAAGGCCCTGGACAGCCTGATCTAGTTGGGGGTGTCCCTGCTGACTGTGGGGAGGTCAGACTAGATGAGCTTTGGAGGTCCCTTCCAGCCCAGACCATTCTATAATTAGTAATTACCCAAATTAATCCTCACACCCTCCCTGTAGGTTCCTGTCTGAGCCTGGACACAAGGGCCCTGCAAGCCTGGGTCCTCCTAGGAACACCTAGGCACTAGTAACTAAGCCCTCCCTAGTAACACCACCCTAGTAACACCTCCTCAGTATCACCTAGCACCTAGTAACTAAGTCCTCCCCTAGTCACACCACCAGTCACAAATCATTATGTTTCCACCCCAAAAAAAGAGAGGTCTGGGTATGAGCTCCCTCCCAGAATTTGGGGTTTACTCCAAAATTCCCAGTTTATGAGGAGCTCAGGGACTGGGCTGTGCCATACCTGCAGCCCAGCTCTCTGGGAGCGTGACACAGCCTTCGCCTTGGCCTTCCCGCTGTCCTTTCCCGCCTTGCCACCAGCCTGCCAGAGAAAAAGGCATCATTAATTAATCCTAATTAACTGAGAGACCTGCAGTGCTGTCAGTCCACAGCACACCAGCTCCTCGCAGGCAAGGTGTGGCCTCTTCAATGACCCAAAACAACCCAAATTCAAGGGGTGCAGGAGCTGTTTTATCTCCCCAGCTGCATCTCTCCCTCACTTCCTGTTCCTGCTGTTTTCCACAAAATGCCAAGCAGGAGGGAAACAGCCCCAAAACTGCAGGTTTGTTATTGTTTTTTGCAGCAGCAGTCAGGAGAAGAGTTTGGTTCCAGACTCAAGGCAAGTGCTGACACAAGTCTCTGTCTGGAGGAACCTGCAGCCCAGCCTGTGGGATTTGAAGGAGATTGCTGCCCTGCTCCAGGCTGGACAATCACCGGAGAGACCCCAAAATTATGAAAATCACATTGCAGGAGATGGCTGAAACATCTGAAACAAGAGGGTTTAGGACCTGCTGAGAAACACTGAAGGACTGAGCAAGGGTTTGCCAGGACCCCACATCCGCCTGGAGGCAACTGATCCATGTTAGGGATATGGAAGGAAATGCAACATTGATGAGAGCTGACAAGGATCCTAAGGATGGTGAGGGGGCAGCCAGGAAAACCCTGCCTCTTCTGCCTGACAAATCACCTTGGGAACCCCAAATCCAACCTGATCAACAAACAACAGCCACTATAATCCCTAAAATTCCATCTCCCAGCCTGTCATGTCTGGGTCCCACAGAGGGAAAAAGTGCAGCTCCCAAGCAAGCTGGACACACCAAATCCATTTTTACACCACAGATGGATCCCACAACTGCCATCCCCTGCTAAAAAGCAGGAACTGTGCTCCTTGCAAGGGAGCCAAAAGCTGCTGTCAGCCCTTCCCACTCCTTCAGGAGAACCCAGAGATCCCAGGAGGAAGTGGTTAACAGGGGGCTGCTCTGTCCCAGCAGGCTAGGAGTGAGCACCAGCTGGGAGTTTCAGCCAAAGATCAAAGAAATAAGAGAAATACAGAATCCAAGATGAAATCCTGAAATTTGGCTGCAGGACCCAGCAAACCTGTTCTGGTTTGGTGACCAACACCACACCTGGGGTGGTCTTTAGAAGCAGGTGTCTCTGGTTTGTAGGGAGGCTGAGGAAGATGTATCCAGAATCACTCTGCAGCAGCAAAGCGTCAGGAGTTCCTTTTATCAGAAAACTTCAACTTTTGGGGGGGGGCATTTGGGGATAGTTCCTCACTCTGGGAATATCTGACAGCTCCAGGAGAGCCCTTCCTGCTCACACCACGGGCTTTTATCAGCCAGCTGTGAACCTTCCCACTTCTCTGGGAAGTTTTCCAGCCGGCAGCTCCCCACCCGACTGCTCTTTAAGTGACATTTGATGAAGCAGAAGCCTGCCAACAGAAGTCTCCAGGCTCGTCTCCACCTTCACCAACCCTCGACAGGGTTCACAGAGGAAACGCCACAACAGCCCAGCCCGCTGACAGCTCCCTCAGGGGCTCGTCCACCCGCCGCCGCAGAACGAGACCTCCTAGACTAACGAGACGGCCTCGGTTCGCTTTCTCATCCAGGCAGCCCGGTGCTGACGGGCAGAGGAACGCGGAGCCGCCGCCCCCTCGCCTTCTCCCCACGGCAGCCGCTTATCCAACTCGCTGGTCTCTCGCAGCAGGTAAACAGCTTCTTTTTTTTTTTTGTTTGTTTTCCTTCTCCCCTTCTTGTTGCTTCAGAAAGCAGTAAAAGGCTTCAAAAGGCAACTTTTTGTCTCCATCGCCACAAGTTGGAAGATATTCAGAGCACAAGTTTTTCTGCGGCGAGCGTTGCATAACCTCACGGCAGGTTTCCACGTCAACCCTCAGCCCTTATCTCCCACTCAGAAACCTCCTGGGATCCTAACCGACAGTTACAGACCCCACAAGCGGCAATTCCGCAGGGTTCGGCCCCGAAAGAGGCACCACGAAGGATTCAGCCCCGGGTTTGCCTCTCCACCAAACGAGATTTTTGCCTTGAGGAGCCCCCAGCGAGCTCTGCCAATCCGCAGAGACGTCAGTGAGGATCCAAGAGTGGAAACCAACAACTCGCTGGGAAACCAACAGCTCGCTGGGAAACCAACAACTCGCTGGGAAACCAACAACTCGCTGGAGCTGAGGCTACCCGGGGCAGGCGGCTGAGCCACTTGACAGCCGCCGGCGAGGCGCTCACTGCGTTTTGTGCCCCTTACAGCCACTTCCTTACAACGCAATCAACTTTTAGAAGACGTAAGCGCGGAAAGAAGCAGTAAAAGAGACTGTTTCCTCAAAAAAAAAAAAAAAAAAAAAAAGGATTAAACAGAGGAGTCCCAGCGTCTGCCGGCTCTCTGACAGCACAATAGAGTCACTGGCCCCGCCGGCCCGGTCGCTGGGGCTGAGGTCTGGGGGAAGTGGCTCAAACCCCCTCCCGAGAGGCTCTCGCCACTCGTGACTCCGGTCAGACAACAGCGGCGGCCCCAGAAGCGAGGAGCACAGACACCAAAGCGGTGTTGGGCGCCTGGTCCGCGGGAGTCCCCCGGGGACCCCGCAAGGAGGGCAGGGCAGGCTGCGGCGCCGTGTCCAAGGTCACGGATCCGTGACAGAGACTGTCCGGGAGCCACCCGTTCACTCCCCACGGCCTTTCACCGAGTGGCGCAGGACCCCAGCCATAGCTCCGGATGACAGCGGCGGCTCCGGCTCCCCCTCCCCAGTCCCCCGCCACCGCCGGGTCCGGCGGGGAAGTGGCTTCCTCAGCTCAAGCCTCCCCCCAGCTCCGGCACCCCCCGGAGGCGCCGACCCCACCTCCCCCCGGCCCTCACCATGGTGTCGCCGCTCCGGTCCCACGTCCGCGCTGGAGCCGCCTCAGGAGCCTCCAGACAATAACCCGCCCGAGCGCGAGGAGGGAGCCCGGCCTGCCGCGGCCACCTCCAGCCAATCAACAGTTCCCATACTAGTTTGAACATGCCGCTGCCACCAATCACGGAGCCATTTCTTGGCCCCTCTCTGGCTCCGCCCAGCGGCCCGTTTAACGGCTGTTTTTCCTTTGCACACGGCACGCAGGGGTGAGGGCGGGGGGCCGTGCCCGACGGCTTCCAGCCGGTGGGCGGTGCAGAGGAGTGACGTGATCTTTCACCAATAGAAAGGCAGAGTCTGGCTCTCGGGAGGCGGTGCTAAACAGACAGGCAGTTATTATAGCCAATGGAAGGAGAGTAGCCTTTCCCGCCCATTCTCTGCCCCCGCCCCCATGTTGTTTGTTTGCACCGAGCTGGGAAGGCGGTGGATGTGGTGCTGAGGGGGGTGGGGGCTTGGCCAGCTCTGCTGTTATAGGCGGGCACCACGCTCCGGCTGCCGTTTCGCCGTCTGTGGTTTCTGTTGGGACCCTTAGCGGGTCTCCCCCCGTGCCTGTTCCGACGCGAGCTGGGGTCTCCCGGGGCGGTGGGGCTTGGCACCGGGCAGGGCCCACGACCTCGGGGCTGCTCCACGCACCGCGGTGAGCGCCGCCTCAACAGCTCCCTCTGCCTCCGCCGGGGATGAACGCAGCTGCCCGGTTGCTGCCCGGTTGCTGCCCGGTTGCTGCCCGGTTGCTGCCCGGTTGCTGCCCGGTTGCTGCCCGGTTGCTGCCCGGTTGCCCTGTCAACCCCGCCACCACCGGCTCGGGCTTGAGGCCCATCCGGGAATAGATCTAAACGCGGGTTACAAACTGCTCCGAGCCTGGCGTGGGGGAGTCCCTCCCGAGTACGGCCGGGGCCCGGGCGGTGTTTCGGAGCTGTTCCCTCAGTGTGCCTCAGGAAGTACAGAACCGAAGGCTGGTCCTGCCCGGTAGGGTAAGGGATAAGAGAGGCAGCCCCAGTGAGGTAACACCGACCCCGCAGCCCTGGCAGGTTCGTGCCGAGCTCGGGGCACCGGGAGCTATCGAGAGGCAGGAGGGCCGGTTGCTGGTAACGGTCGTGATAAAATACGGCAAAAAAACCAAAAGCCCCAAACGCTCCAGGCCCGGAGTGAGCCGGGGCTGGAGGGGGTGATGTGTTGGGGAGAAGAGCGTCATAAGAAAAGCCAATTCTGCACGATGAGCCTTTCCCGGCGTCACAGCGAAGGCTGGAAGGGAGAGTGGATTTCAGCGACCGAGGGATGGAGCAGCTCTGGGAGCCTGGGGATGGTGAAGGAGCCCTGGGACCAGCCCCGCGCCGGCCCCGCTGGTGATGGAGTGGGCAGGGGAGGCACCACCGCATTGTCACTGTCACCCCCTGGGTGTCCTCCCTCCCGGCTGCCTCTCTCCAGCACCAGGCAGGGTGTGGCTGGCACTAGGCATCCCCTGCCCCTCGCTGCAGCTGCCATGCGGGGCCTAGGGGGCGACCCTGCTGGGGGCCCCAGCCCCACAGCTGCTCCCGGGGCCCCACCCGGACCAAGCGCTGCCCGCACCTGCCCCACACGCAGCAACTGCGACGGATGTGGGGCCCCCGCAGCTGTCCCCCCACGCCCCCCGCTCGGCTCCGTGACAGCTGCCCAGCCCCGCATCCGGGGGGACAGAGCGGCACGGGGTCCCCGGGGGCACTGGCAGCTGCTCCCCGAGGGGCCGGGGATCCTGGTGGGCGGGGATCCAGCCTTCCCCCACCCCGCCGGTCCCGAGGTCAGGCCAGGCCCCGGCCGCCCGCGGCGGGGCTGCGGTGCGGCGGCTGCAGCTCATGCGCAGGCGGATGCCAGCCGTGTCCTCAGATGAGCCCAAGCCCGCAGGGAGCCGCAGAGCTAAATGCGGCGGCAGCTGCGGCGCCTGCACCGCGCCACGGCCGGCACCGGGCTGCCGCCAGCCTGCGGGCACCGCCGGGCACACGGACGTGAAAGCGGCACGGACACAGCTGTGAGCACATCATGGATACGTCTGTGGGCACATCGTGGACAGGGCTGTGGGCACAGCACAGCCATAGTTGTGAGCACATCGTGGACAGGGCTGTGGGCACGGCACAGACGTGGCTGTGGGCATGGCACAGACATAGCTGTTGGGCATGCCATGCACATGTTGGTGAACATGCCACACCCAGAGCTGTGAACGTGCCCCCACCATGGCAGTGTCTACAGCGCCCCCAGCTGTGAACATGCCAGGCAGAGCAGTGTGCCCGTGGGCACAGCTGGGAATGTGCCCTGTGCACAGCCATGAAGATGCCACCCACGTGTGTCACTGACCATGCTGTGCGCACGGTGGTGCCCATGCCACACTGCTGTGATTGCAGTGCCCCACCTGTGCCATTCACCTGTGTTCACGCCCTGCCAGGCCAGCCTGCACATGCCAGCAGTGCCATGGCACACACAATACTCACGTGCCATACCAGCTGCTACTCCCTCCACCCAGTGCCACTCCCTCACACCCCAGATCTGGGGATTCCACCTGGGCACTGACACCTGGGATCCTGAGTGTGCCACTTCATCCTCTCAGAACATTTGTGTGTGCCCCAAAAGCGCTGAGGGTTCCCAAACAAGTCCCCCAATGCCATAGGGTTGCCTGCCAAGCTGGTGGCACCTGTGAGACCTCCCCGGGGAAATGATTGTCCCTCTGGACTGGGCACTGGGGAGGCCACAGCTGGAAGCCTGAGGTCAGGGTTGGGCTTTCATTGCCAGAAGGACTTTGAGGACTGGAGCAGGGCCAGAGAAGGGCAACAGAGCTGGAGAAGGGTCTGGGGAACAGGGCTGGGGAGGAGCAGCTGAGGGAGCTGGGGGGAGGGGGGGTTGAGCCTAGAGGAGGCTGAGGGAGACCTCATTGCTCTCTACAGCTCCTGAGAGGAGGCTGGAGCCAGGGGGGGTTGGGCTCTGCTCCCTAGGAACAAAAGATAGAATGAGAGGAAATGTCCTCAAGTTGCACCTTGAGGGAAGGTTTGGGTTAGCCATGAGGAACAATTTATTCCTGGAAAGGGTTGTCCAGGCCTGGCCCAGACTGCCCAGGGCAGTGGTGCAGTCCCCATCCCTGGAGGGGGTTCCAAAGGTGCCGAGATGTGGTGCTGAGGGCCACGCTTTAACCTTATTCTCAACACCAGCTGGACCTCCAAGATCTCTTCCACCTCCCGGGGCTGGACCCTCCCCAAGGAGCGAGGCGGGGCCGGGGTTGGGTTTTTCATTCACTTTTCGGCATACTTTTATTTGTTACAAACATACAATTCTTTAAATATAGACTTGTAAAACTCCATTTGCAAAAATCTGCTACGGGTCGGAGTGCTGTCGGCGTCAGGAGTTCCTCACCTCGGGCGTCGTCTGCGCTTAGTGGTCAAATCCAGGACCTGCCTTCGGCAACCGCCGGCCGCTTCCCCCCCTTCCTCCTTCGCCCCCCCCCCCCCCCATCCCTGGGCCGCTCCCGAAGCTGCCCCGCCGGCCGCGGAGGAAGGGTTGGAAGAGGGGGTTGGAGATATTGGGGGGGGGAGGGAAAACCAGGACGCCCCCCCCCCCCGGGCGCCGGCAGCCTAAAGTGCATGGATTGCTTTTATTGTTTGTTTTTCTTTCGTTAAAAAAATAAGAGGAATAAAACTTTTTCTTTTTTTTTTCTTTCTTTCTTCTCTCCTCAAGGTTCTCAGGGGGTGAACAGTTTGGTCTCTCAGCAACACGCCGGGCATGATGAACCTGGCACCTTCCTAGCTGTGCCCAGGCCGCCGCCGGGGGGAACGCCAGAACCACCTCACCACGGCGACCTGCCTGCTGCTGGTGCTGTGACTTCGAGGCCTTGATACCTCCAGCAGCCCCCGAGAGGCACCAGGGTGGCAGCACCCAGGTCCTGCACTGCAGCCATCGGCCTGGTGTTGGCACTGCCATGGTGAGGCGGCCGCAGTGCCACACTCCCTGCCAGCCCTGCTCTGCCAGCTTGCTCCAGCATCTGCTCAGTGCCCGGATCCAGGATCTCCTGTGGTGCAGCAGCTGCCAGCTCCACTCCGCATCGGCTCCACTCCGCATCGGCTCCGCTCCACATTGGCACTGCCAGCACCACTCCACATTGGCACCATAAGCTCCACTCCGCATCAGCTCCACTCTGGCTCTGCTCCACTCCAGCACCGCCAACTCCACTCCGCCTGGCACCAGCTCTGTGCCAGCAGCTCCACTCCAGCACCAGCAACTCCACTCCAGCACCAGCAGCTCCACTCCAGCACCAGCAGCTCCACTCCAGCTCTGCTCCAGCACCACCAGCCCGACTGGCTCCACAAGGGTGAGGGCAGCGGTGCCTCGGCCTCGCCCCATCAGGATCTTCCCTCCCAGCCTCTGCTGGAGACACCAGGCCACGAGAAGGTTCCAGCATCCCACCAGATGCCTCTGGTGGTGCAGTGGTGCCAAAGCTCAGCTGAGAGCCTCCTGGTGCAGCAGCTCAGGTTCCCTCACCTCCTGCTCTCCTTTCCTACACAATTGGTTTTTTTTCTTTTTCCTTTTTTTTTTTTTTGTCCTTTTTTTGGTGTGTTTTTGTGATTTTTTTTTTGTTAAACTTTTTTCTTTTTTACAAGAGAAGCCGGCAGGGGGAGGGAGGGGGGGGGTTGTGTTTTATCACCATGAAGAGAAAACCACCACTGAGCCCCCCCCCAGCCAGTGGCCACCCCCCACCTTGTCACCCTCCACCAGCAGCGAGGGCCAACCAGGAGCCCACCCCAGTGCCTGGAAACAAGGCAGGAAAATTCCCATTTTCTTCCACTTTTTTTTTTTTCTCTTAAGTGGGAGGGGAAAAGAAAAATTTTTTTGAAGCGGTTTCAACTTTCCACCAGCTCCTGGCTCCCGGCCCAGCCGTTTTTGGGGCTATTTACAGCGATTTTTGGGGGCGCTATACAAAGATTTACAGCAGGTTTTGTACAGCCATAGGCCTGCTCTCGACCCTGCTGCGGCAACACAGCTCTGGAAGCTCCAGCGACCCTGGGGCTTTGCTTTCCCCTCCCCTTCCCTCCCACCCTTCTGCATAAAACGAATCAACCACACCCCCCCTGCAAAAGAAAAAAAGCCATTTGCCTGTTTCCTGCAGAATTCCCCCCAAACCCAGCCCCGAGCACATGTGCAGGTTGAGCTGTGTGCACTCAGATGGACACAAGGGACCAGACCCAAGCCTCCTTCCCCAGTTTTGGGGTCCCTGGGGCCGCGCCGGCATCGTCCCACCAGCTCCTCACTGGTGCAGGGTGGGGGCCTCCCCTTGGCTCCCCCCCTTTCAACTGACTGGAGAAAAACAACAAACCCAAAACTCACCCCAGAAAACCAACCCCCAGCTCTCCCCCTGGCAGCAGCCACCCAAGTCCTCGCTGTGCCCGAGGCACTGCTGCCCTCTCCGTGTCGCTCTGGCCGCAGGTGGAGGCTTTTCTCCCCCCACTTTTCTCCTTTCCTGCTGCATTTGTGAGCTGTGGGACCTCTCCCCCCTGCCACTCTTGGCTCCTCTCTTCCATCCTCCAGGGGTCCAGTGGAGCTGGGAAGGTTCTGGATGTGGACACATCACTGATGTCACCCAAGCAGCCACAGGCCTTGGTTTTGGAGGGAGGTGTGGGGGGGAGGTTGATTTTTATTTCTTTTTGCTGTTCTTTGCCTTTTGTTGTTTTCGTTTTGTTTTTTCCTCCTTATTCCACATATTTTCCTAAGTGGCTCTTGAGAGCCAAGCCAGGACCAAGCAGCCACACACCCTCCCCCACCCCACCCCCCCCCACCCCCAAAAAAACAGCTCTCCTGGCCTAGAAAAGGCTTGGCCAAATTACAACAATTCAGCCAAAAAAAAGAACCAAAAAAAAAAAAAAAAGAAAATGATGGGGGGGGGAAAAAGGAAATAAAGAATATATATATATATATATTTTTTATATATATATATCTCATCCTCTTCAAAAATAAAAGGAGAGGTCAACTGCCTGCGTCTCTGCAGCCAGACGCCGGCAAGTCCACGGCCGCGGGGGGGCCACCGAGCTGCCCCCCTCCCACTGCCACCATCCGGAGCCTCCTCCCGCAGCCTCTTCCTCGTCGGTTTCTGTTGTTGTTTTGTTTCTTTTTGTTGCTTTGCTTCTTTTTCGTGGTTGTTTTGCTTTCTTTTTTTCGTCCTTGTTTTGCTTCTTTTTTTTTGTTGTTGGTTTTGCTTCTTTTTTTTTTTTGTTGGTTTTGCTGCTTTTTTTTTTTTGTTGGTTTTGCTTCTTTTTGTTATTGTTGTTTTGTTTCTTTTGTTGTTGTTGTTTTGTTTCTTTTGTTGTTGTTGTTTCTTTTTTTGTCGTTGTTGTTTCTTTTTTTGTCGTTTGTTTGGTGTGGGTTTGTTTGTTTGTTTGTTTGTTTTTTCTCCGCGGCAAAGAACCGAAGGAATGAAGACCAAAAAAAAAAAAAAAAAAAAAACCAAAAACAAACCAAAACCTCAAAACCCAGCCCGATGGGGGTGAACACAGCAGGACGTCACGGAAAGAGCTGCCTGAGGGTACAAAATACAGTACGGACATCGAGGAAAGAATATTGCTCCCGTCTAGAGTGAGGAAAAACGGAGTCCTGTGCGGCACGGAAAGAGTTAAAAACGGCATCGACCGAAGGAATTTCGCCTTAAAAATCCCTTTTTAAAAAGAGCTACGGAGGTGGGGAAGGGGCGCGGAGGACGGATGGATGGACAACGCCGTGTGTGTGTCCCTCCCCGCCCCGCCGACTACAGGGTTTGGAGCGAGGAGGAGCGGGGGTGGGGGGGGGAACGCCGTCGGTCTTTCTCCCCACCCCGGGGCCTCTCTCAGCCTGGCGCCGCCGCTGCCGGCCGGTCCTTGCTTCCCGGTTAAATAGGGAGAGAGAGGGAACCACCGGGATGGGCGGCAATAAATTAAGGAGGCGGCAGGTGGGGAGTCAGGGGGCAAGGCTACCCCCCAAAAACACCGAAAAAAACAGCGGAAAGAATTAATTTAACAACAAAGAAGGAAAAAAAAAACCAAAAACAAAACCAAAAAACACCAATCCAAACCAGTCCAACCCCAACCAGTCCTGAAAGTGGAGAAACCATCAAAGAGCTTTGGAATGGAGAGAGCTGGAGCCCGGTCAGAGTTCCTGGGAGAACAGAGCTAAAAACAAAACAAAACAAAAAAAAAAAAACACCTTTGGGAAAGGGCAGAATTGAACCCATGGAGCTTCCGGAAAAAAAAACCAAAAAAAAAAAAAACCAAAAAAAAAAAACCAAAAACATTTGAGAGTGGAAAAATCTATTTAATATGAGAGGGGTTGGCTGGAGGGGAGCTGCCGAGGCAGCTGAGCCCGGCCCTGCTGGTGCAGCCAGGTGAGAAAAAGGGAAAAAAAGGCCAAAAACAGGAGAAGAAAAAAAAAAAAAAACAACGGAAAAAAAGGAAAACAAAAAAAATCCAACACACACACAAAAATTTCCCAAAACCTAACAAAACAAAAAACCTCAACAGTGAAGGCGCCGGGTGCTGGGGTCCCGCCGGAGCCGTGGGGTCCCGCGGCGAGTTGGTTTTGCTGGAGGAAGCGGCGGGGCCGGGGGGGGATCGAAGAGCAGAAGAGGCAGATTTGGGCGCCCTCGGTGCCGGCGAAACGGGAATCAGGGAGCCAACCGTCCCGGTGCGGGGCCGCATTAGGACCAAGGTGGGGCAGGTGTCGTGCTCCGTCCAGATTTGCCTTGTGCTTTGTGCCTGCGTGTGCCGGCCGCGCTCCGCACCCTCCAGCCCCCCTCGCCATCGGGGCACGGTGCGGGAGGCTGAAAACCGGGAGGAATGGGGAAAAGCAAGAAAGTCTTCGCTGAATTTTTCAGGAACCTGCCGACGTCGCACAGGGGCTCGGGTTCCGGTGCGGAGCTGAGCACTCTGCATCCCAAAAAATAGCTCAAAAATAGCTGGAAAGGGGAGAAAAAGAAAAAAAAAAAAAAAAAAACCACCAAAAACCAGAAAGGAAAAAGAAGGGCACAGACGAGAACGGAGGTTGGTCCATTGCGGCCCCCCCCCGCCCCGGCTCCACTGCTCTCCACCCGCCCGGCTCCTTTTCCACCGTGACCAGCTTCGGCGCTGGCGGCTCGGCACGGCCACCGGACTCGGTGGCGGCGGGGGGCGCCGCGGCGGCACGGGCCGGGCTTTGGGAACGGAGAGAGGATCCGGGCTGCTCCCTTCCTACCCCGCCCCGACCCCACGAAAAACAGGGAGTCCTCGGGGCTGCGGGGGGACGGTGGCAGAGGGGGAACGGTGGTGGCTCGTCCCGGGTGTGAGCACGGAGGAGGCAAGGACGCGGTGGCGTCGCGGTCGAGCCGGTTTCTCTCTCCGGTGGCGGCGCGGGAGGGGTGGGGGTCCGGGGACCCCTTGTCCCCGTCGCAGTGTAGGGGGGGGGGTGAAAGGGGCCCTGGGAGGGGGGATCGGGATGGGGGGTGGTTTGGGGGGGCCGGCGGCGGGATTCAGGTCGAGGGAGGCTCAGTCGTCGTCCACGTCGTCGCCGTCGGAGTCGTCGCCGGCACCGCTGCCGCTGCCCGGTCCCGGGGGTCCGGCGCGCCGGTCGTAGAGCTTGTCCCGCTGACGCTCCTGGATGTCGCGCATCTCCTCGGCGTAACGGCAGAAGGCGCCGCCGAACTTGGCCCAGGCCTTGTAGGGTACGGTGATGGCGTTGCGGTAGGACGGCTTCACCTCGCTCACCCGCAGGAAGACGCCGTACTTGTTGCAGCCCACGTCGAAGAAGAAGCGCTTGGAGTCCACGGTGATGGAGGTGCCCTCGGGCAGCTCCCCGTAGAGCCCCCCGCCGCCCGGCCCGCCGCCGCCGGGGCCTCCTAGCTCGTCCTCCTCGCCCCCGTAGTCGTCGATGAGCTTGGCCAAGGCGTCGCGGAATTCGATCAGGCCCTGGGCGGGTAGGGCGATGGTCTGACCGCTCTGCAGCCCCGGGGGACCGCCCGGGAAGCCCCCCGGCCCGCCGGGCCCGCGGTTGACGGTCTGACGGATGCGGAGGAAGCGCCCGCGCTGGTTCTCTTTCAGGTCCAGGTAGTATTTGCGGTTCTCCCGCACCAGGAACTCGCTCTTGAGGGCGCGGCGGGGGCCCGGGCCGGCGCCGTCCTCGCCGGGGGGCCCGGCGGCCTGGGCCAGCTGCTCGGGGCTGGAGGGGCCCAGCTGGGCGTAGTGCTCGATGAAGTCGCCCAGGTAGTCGCGGAACTCGGCGGCCACCGCCATGGAGAGCGTGAGGCGGCTCTTGGAGCCGCCCGCCCCCACCTCGGCGATCTTCAGGAAGCGGCCCTTGGCGTTCTGCTTCACGTCCAGGTAGAAGCGCTTGTTCTGGATGTCCAGGCGCTTCGAGGCCAGCTCCTGCGTCTCCTGCTCCGGGCCCGCCCCGCCGCCGGACCCCGCGCCGGACCCGGCCCCTCCGCCGCCGCTTCCCGCTCCGCCGCGGGCGGTGGCGAACCCGCCGCTGCCGCTGCCGCCGCGCTCGCTGCCGCTGTCCCCGTCCGCCATCTTGTCCGCCCGCCCCGCGCCGCCACGGACCTTCCGCGCGCGCCGCCCCGCTTCCGGCGCGCGGCCCCGCGCCCCGCCCCTCTGCGACAGGGGTGACGTCACCGCCGCACTACCATCGCGCGCCACGTGACGCGCGGCCAGGCCCCGCCCGCCGCGTCCCCGCGCGCCCTTTACCGCCGGGGCCCCGCCCCCCAAGCTCCCGCCAATCACAGCGGGCGGCGCGTCCGATTGGCCGCAGGGAGGGATGGGCGGGGATAATCCCCGAGCACCACCCGCCTCCAGCCAGGCAAGGGTATGATGTCATGCGTTGACGTCATGGAAAGCGGCAGCGGCGGGGGGGCAGGCGGCACAGGGGATCCCGCAGCCTCCAGGCCCTTGAAGTCTTCGGCGACTCCTTGGGGACTACTTGGGAGCCTCCAACAGCTCCTAAGCCTCGTGGCCACCTTCTGGGAGCCCCCAGAGGCATCCAGGGACCTTCTGGGGACCTCCAGCATCTTCTGTGACTTCACGGGGATCTTCAGGGACCTCTTGGCTCCCATGGGGACCTTCTGGGACCTCTGTAGGAACCCTTGCAGCCTTCAGGGACTCCCAGGGGACCCGTGGCACCTCCTGTGGCCTAAGGATGACCTCTAGGAATCTTCTGGCCTCCATGGGGACCTTCTGTGAAACCTCTAGGAACACCTGTAGCCTCCAGGGACTCCCTGGGGACATGCAGCACCTCCTGGAGCCTCAGGACGATCTCTAGGGACCTTCTGGGCCCCATGGGAATCTTCTGGGGACTTTCAAGGGTCTTCAGTGGACAACCTAGAGCCTCCTGAGCCCTCCATGGAGCATGGTCTCCTCTGAGCCACATCCGCAGGCAGGGGCATCCCGTGGCTGGGGAAGCTCCAGCAGCTTTCATCTTCTCTGAGATGCAGAACCTTGGACCACCTCAGCCCCACAGGGAACCCACCTGAGGCACATTGCTGGACAACTCCTGCCCCACAGAGGGGTGGCACTCATGGGATGGCTTCACCTGGAAGCCCCCAAACCAAGCAGAGGAATCACCCCCAGTCAGAAGCTTGGACCAGAAGATCCTTGAGATCCCTTCCAACCTGGTTCTCAAGAGGACTTAGCACAAGGAATGGCTGTGGGCACCAATGGTGCTGCTGGGGCCACCTGCAGAGTGCCAAGAGCCAGTCCAGATCTGTGGGGGTGCTGTGCCCAGGCAGCTGTCCCTGTCAGTGAGGCCAAGGAGGGACTAGGGGCAGAGCTGGTGGTTTCTATAACCTTTTTCTGACATCTGCTTAGGAGTGACAGGAGCCACCTGATGGAGAGAACCCCATGGGACCAGCAGCTGCTCGGCCCCACCGCGACCCCTAGGAGGCGCTGGATGGGGTGGAGGGTGGCCATGGGAGGTCATATCTGAGCAGTGCTGTTCCCTGCAATGGTGACACAGAGGTGGAAGACAAAGAAGGGACAAAAGGCCTGAGGCTGCCTGGATACAGGGGTGGGCAGCACCTTGGCCATGTGCTGAGGCTACCTTGGAGAACTCTGTCCCCTTGTGACCTCCACTGGGTGTGGAGATGGGGATGAGGCACAGCCCAGACCTCCATTTGTGGGGACCTCTCCTGTGGAGTGTCCTCCTTGAGTTCTTCAGAGTGAACCCAGCCCCCCTTGGTGTGTGGGGGCTTACTTTGAGGAGGGAGTTCCCAAGGGGACTCGACTTCTGGAATTCCCCAGCTAGGGAGACCCTCAGCACCCCCACACCATTCCCAGCAACCCCCCCCAATAATGGGAGGTCAGTGAAGGTGGAGTCCCCCCACCCCAAATACTGCTCAAGGTCATGAGCACCTCCAGCCCCCATGTCCCCCTCCTACCTCCCATATCCCCCTCCCTACTCACAGTGACACCAAAAGCTTTAAGTGCACCCCCATGGGTGCCCCCCCAGCCCCTGCTGCACCCATGGGTGCTGTCCCCCCACTGCAGACAGAGTCGGGGGCTCCACACACAAACTCTTTATGGGGGCACAAATGACTGGGGTGAGGGTGGCTCAGCCCAGCCCAGGAGGTGCCCAGTTGATGCTGGGGGGGTGGTTTGGTGTGGCCCAGGAGACCTCCCCCCCAAAAGTGAGTGCTGGGGGGGCCTCAGTGGGGCAGCTCGTGGGGGATGAGCTTGTAGTGGGCACCGCAGGATGGGCAGCGCTGGGCCTCGCCCTTGTGCAGCCAGAACCAGACGACGTAGCTGTTGTCCTCTTCACCTGCAGGGGAGGAAGAGGAGGGTGGGACAGAGGGACGGACAGAGGGAGGGGAGCGGAGGGTTCTGTTTCGGGGGGGGTCACTCACAGACGCAGCCCACGATGCGCTTGTTGGTGATGGAGGGGACGAGGTTGGGGTCCTCCTTGGTCCCTGCGTAGCGCTTGGGCCGGAACATGCTGTAGGGGTCCTGGGGTAGGGGGCAGAAGAGGAGGTGTGGGTGGAAGGGGCACCTCCAGACCCTGACTCTACCTCACCAAGGGCGCCTTGTCCCTGAAACCATCTCCCGTCGCAGCCTAGGGTCCACCCTAGAGCCCAGCTCCCCATAACAGCCCACCCCCACCATTCCCTGCCCCCCACCCCACGAGATGACGCCCCCAGGCCGCGCCCCCCCCTACCCCCCCCCCAGCACTCACCAGGCCCTTGTTCATGGCCTCCATCACCTTCCGCTCCAACCCCGTCGCCTGCTCCTCATCGGTGGCCAGACCGCCTGCGGGACACCGCCGTCAGACCGGAAGGCCGCGGCCTGCTCTACCCAAGCTCCGTTCCCCGCTGTGCCACCCCCTCCCGATCATCCCCCCCGCTTCCGCCCCAGCTCACCGGGCATGGCGAGGTGCCGGGCGGGCACGCTGCGGGAGCAGGCGGCAGGCAGCAGGCGCAAGGCTGCACTCATCCGCAGTAACCTTGAGGCCATGACGGCGGCGGCAGCGAAGGCCACAGACAGCAGAACTTCCGGTCCGGAGGCGGAAGGGGTGCGGCCACAAGAGGGAGGCCCCGAGGTGGAGACACGCCCATTGGTCCATGGGGCGCGCGAAAACCGAAGCCCCGCCCCTAGCACCAGACCACGCCCCTTGGGCTATGGCCCCGCCCGCGCGGGGCTCCGCGGCTCGCTCGGAGCTGGGAGGGGTCCGGGGGTGGCTGTGGGGATAGCCCCCGGGGGGATCCTGACGGTGTCCCCGCGGCTATGGGCACAAGAGACAGTCCCGGGGTGATGCGGACACTGCCCAGGGGACGCAGGGACACCTCCTCGGGGCCCAGTGCCCCTGAGGTCACGGGGATGGGACACCCCCGAGGGCACAAGGTGTCCCCCGGGGCAGTGGGGACAGGGACAGCCCCGAGGGTGGGACAGGACACCCTAGGGGGGACAGGGACACCGCTGAGGGGATGGGGACCTTGCCAGGGGCACAGGGACATCCCTGGAGTCATGAGGGCAGGACAGCAACAGAAGGACAGGGACAGATGTCCCTGGGGCTTGGGGACAAGGCCACGACAGGGCACTGGAGACAGGTGGGGATAGAGGATGGGGATGGGGACAACCCCCGGGGGACGAGGACATCACCGGAGGTGACAGGAAGGATGTCTGCGGGGCCAGGAGGACAGGGACAGCGACAGCTTCATGTCCCCCGCCCCTCAGTCCCCATCCCCCCGGAGCCCTCCCCTCACCCCATTGATCTCGCTGCTCATTACCTCCTCCAGCGCTAATTGCTTCCCGCTAATTGCTGCTTCTAACCGCTCAAGGGGCAGCGGGGTGGGGGGAGACCATCACCCCCAGGTGCTCCTGAGGCTGGGGGCAGACACCACAACCAACCTTTTTTAACCCAATTTGAAAGCCGGCACCGATTTGGGGCCCCCCGTGGTGCTGGCATGGTGCCAGGTGGGCACCCGTGGGTGTTGCAGAGAAGGTGGCTGGCAGCCCACCCCTGGCACCTCCAACCTGCTTTGTCTTGGGGGGAAGGGGACGTAAGGAGGAAAAGAAAGGAGCCAAGATGGACCCCCCCCCACCCCCACTCCCGGCAGTGGGGGGGGGCGTGGGTGCGTGCCAAGGGAGGAGGGCAGGACAGACGGACGGACGGACGGCGCAGCCTGGCCCTGCCACACAGCCCCAGTCAGAACCTCGCCCTCACCCGGGCTGCCCTGCTCCGGCTCTGGGGGGGGCTGGGGGGAACACCCCGAGCCTGTCCCTCCCCCAGCCATGGGCATGCAGGGCATGGAGCTGTGCGCCGTGGCCGTGGTCATCCTGCTGTTCATCACCGTCCTCAAGCAGTTTGGCATCCTGGAGCCCATCTCTGCTGAAGGTATCTCCCTGCCCCCCCTCCCCTGCACTAATTGTTCATCAATTTATTTATTTCCCCCTTCCCCCCATCGCATCTTGGGGTCTCCCCATCCTTTCCCCTCTCCAACCCAAGTTAAAGGACCTCTTGGGCCTGTCAGTGATCCCCATGGGGTGAAACCCACTGGTATTGGGGCGTAGCCCCGCTGAGGAGGGTTTGGGGGTGCAGGGGGAGTGGGCAGCCCCCCCCACACCTCTGGCCCTTGCCGCATCATGGCCCAGCCTTGCTGTGACCTTCCCCAAGGGGCTGCTCCAGCTCTAGCCTCCCCCAAGCCTCCCATGGAGGGCGTGCTAGGACCCCCCCAGTCCACACCGACCCACAAAACGTCCCTGAGGGGTGAGGCTGGGCCCCTCCTGTCCCTCTTAACCCCAGAGATCCCCCCCAGACAGGACATCAGGGACCCCTCCAGCCCACAGTGACCCCCCCCCAAACCTCCCCAAGGAGGGACACTGGGGACTGCTGAGCCTGGGGTAACCCCCAAAACCCTCCTGGGGGGTAAGGCTGGGCGCCTCCGAGCCCACACTGACCTCCAAAACCCCTCCGAGATGGGTCACTGGGGACCCCCAATCCCCCACCAACGCCATAGCGCAACACCAGGGACCCCCCATAGACCCCCAAACCACACACGCTGGGGACCCCCAGTCCTCCGACCCCTCAAACCCCCTGAGATGTGACATCAGGAACCCCCAGCCCCCTCCTACTCCCCAAAACCTCCCGGGATGGGACACTGGGACCCCCCAGCCCAACCCCAGCTCGGTGGGCAGGAGCTCAGCACTGCCCCTTCACCCCCCACCTCAAGCCCAGCTCAGCAGGGACCCGGGGGGTCCCCCCTGCCCACGGCACCTCGGAATTTTCCAGGGTGTCCCTACCCCTGCGGCACGGCGCAGCCTCTCCCCAGCTCCAGTTTTCCCCTCCCGCGGTTCCGCTACCCCCGGCCTGGCGCTGCGCGGGCCCCCGGGGGCTCCCCGAGCTGCAATTATTAATGAGGCATCATTTATTAATCACCTTCCGCCGGGCCGGGCGCGGGCGGAGGCAGCGGGAGCGGGGCCGGGGTGAGAAGCGTCTCCGGGATGCTCCACGCCCCGGGGATGCGCTGGCGGCTCCGGCGGCTCTCGGGGAACCCCTCCGGGTCGGCGCCTGCAAACCTTGGGCTGTGGATCCCCTGCAGTCCCCCCCGCCCCCGGCACCAGGAGGATTTGGGGGCTGCCACTGGCTTGCGGGGGAGGTCGGTCTGTAGCAGGGTGGGGATCCAGAGCGGGAAGGCTCTCGGGGCGAGGCTGCCGGCGGACCCTCGGCCGCCCGTCCCGGCAGACGGCGGCGAGGCGGAGCTGGAGCTGTGCACCGTGCGGCACCAACCCGAGGCGCTGGAGCAGCTGCTGGCGCGGACCAAGTTCAGCAAGCAGGAGCTGCAGGCTCTCTACCGCGGCTTCAAGAACGTGAGTCTGGGGGCGCCCTCAGCCCGGCCCCCACCAGAGGGCTGGCGGTTGGGGTTCACCGGTGCCCATCTCCTCCCCAGGAGTGTCCCAGCGGGCTGGTGGATGAGGAGACCTTCAAGCTCATCTACTCACAGTTCTTCCCCCAGGGAGGTGAGCTGGGGGGACCCCCGAGGGCTGCAACCACCAAGAGCCCCAAATCCTCCTCCTGGTGCATGCCAGGGCCAGAGCTTCACCAGCTGCTGCCCCCACAGATGCCAGCACCTACGCAAGCTTCGTGTTTGATGCCTTTGACGCCGATGGCAATGGTGCCCTCTGCTTCCAGGTGAGCTTCCTGGTGCCACAGCTGTACCAGGAGAAGCCAGCCTGGTACTGTGTCCACACTGGGAAGAGCCATCCCAGCACCATGGCCATGCCAGGAGGAACCATCCTGGCACTGTGTCCATGCCAGAGGGAGCCATTCCTGCACCACATTCACACTGGGAAGAGCCATCCTGGCATCATTTCCATGCCAGGAGAAACCATCCCAGCACCTTGTCCACACTGCAGAGAGCCATCCCAGCACCTTGTCCATACCAGGAGGAGCCATCCCAGCACCACATTCACACCAGGAGGAGCCATCCTGGCACTGTGTCCATGCCAGGAGGAGCCATCCTGGCATCACACTGATGCCAGGAAGAGCTTTGCCAGCACCAAGCTGCTGAAGCCGCTGGGGCTGGTGCCCAGAGCCGTGATTCATCAGCTCTCCCTCCCTGCCCACGGGTGCCCAGGAACCAAAACTCAGCACAGCAGCCAGGGCCCCGCATCCCCTGGTGCCCTCACTGGCCAAGCCGGTGCCAGGAGAGCTCTGGGCACTGCGGCACAGGGAGGGGACTGGCAGGGGTGGGCTGGCACCGAGCAGCTGCGGGGATTAAAAATAGCCACAAGCCGGAATAGGACCAGGATCAATAGGGAGACAAATGCCCCCCCCGGGCATCCTGGGATCGATGGCAGCGCCACGGTGCCGTCGGAGGGGGTGAAGAGCCCGGCACGGGGGGGGCTCAGGGGGCACTCTGTGGGGTCTGGGGGTGGCAAGGGGGTGCCCCTGCTGACGGGCAGGATTCCTCTGGCAGGATTTTGCCATGGGCCTCTCTGTCCTGCTGCGGGGGACGGTGCAGCAGAAGCTGAGGTGGACTTTTGACCTCTACGACATCAACAAGGACGGCTGCATCACCAAGGAGGTGACACGGGGCCAGGAGCAGGGAGCACCTGCTGAGGGTGGCAGGAGCGGGCGCTGGAGGACCCAAGCGCCCTCGTTTGGATTGTTTCTTGTCACACTGTCCCCCCTCTGCTCCCTCCCAGGAGATGCTGGAGATGATGAAGTCCATCTACAACATGATGGGACGCTGCACCCACCCCCCGCTGAGAGACACTGCCCCTGCTGAGCACGTGGACCTCTTCTTCCAGGTGAGACCATCCTGCCTCAGCCACCAACCCCTCCCTACCCCCAGCTGGGCTGTCACCATCACTTGGGACATCCCTTCTGAGCCCCTGCTGTGCCCTCACAGAAAATGGACAGGAATGGTGATGGTGTGGTGACCTTCGAGGAGTTCCTGGAGACGTGCCAGAAGGTGAAGAGCTCTGGATGGGCTTTGGAATCACCACTATCTTCCTCCTCCTCCTCTTCACTGCCAGGCCTCCCAGTCCCAGACATCACCCCACCTCCTCTTCACTGCCAGGCCTCCCAGTCCCAGACATCACCCCACATGTTCCACTTCCCATCATAAAGTGACAACCTGGGGGGGGGTCAGGGAGATGGGGGATGACAGCTCGGGGTGGACAGCTGGGATGGGAGGAGAGGAACCTGGAGCTCTGACCTCTCCCTCCCACCCCATTCCAGGACCAGGACATCATGAGGTCCATGAAGATCTTCGAGAATGCCATCTAGGACCCAGGAGCAGCCACTCGGCCCTGCCAGCACCCCAGGACAGCCTTTTCTCTACTGTTTCAGATGAAGCAAAGAGGTTAAAAGCAAGAAGACAACCTGGGGGCTGACAGCACTCCAGTGCCACCAGACCAGAGCAGCTTCGGATGACTTTGCCAGCTGAGCCCTGCCCAGTACGGCACCTGGCAATGCCCACCCCATCGGCTGGAACTATTCTGGGGGGGCAGAGCCCACGGTCCGCGAGGGTCCCCCGGCCGCGGGTGGTGAAGGAGCCCTCACACAGCACAAGGCCCCCCAGGACGCAGCTCTCCGTGGAGGGTGTTTCTATACCACAGCCCTGACACGGTGGCTCCCAAAGCACACGACCCCCGCCTCCTGCCCCACGCAGCGCCTGAGGGGACCCACAGCGAGGGACGAGCTGCTCCCCCCCCGCAGCGCTACCAGGACAGAGCGTTTATTTTCTAAATAAAGCAAACAACGACGATTTAGGGACCAAAGGTGCCGTCCGGGGAGCTGAGGGGGTGCAGCGGCCACGCACAGCCCGCCGGGGGTGCCCCTGAGCCCCGGGGTGGCGGTGCCAAAGGCGGCTTCGCGCAGGGCACCTCAGGCCTCTTTCCCCTCACAGCTGGGCCGATGAGGCCAGGCCGCGCCTCAGCCCGGCCCCCAGCCTCGGCAGGGCCCCCTCCCCCGCAGCCGCCTGTTGCTCACTCACGGCATGTTTCCATGCAGCAAAGGCGAGAGCTGCTCGCCTGGGCCCGGCTCGCTCCCGGCCGGCGGCTCCGCCAAGCCCGGCCCTGGCGGTGTCATGGCGGCGGTGTCATGGCGGCCGCTGCCCGTCTCCTGCCAACGCCGCTGGTGCGCCCCCTAGCGGCCAGGAGGCCGGGCCGAGCGCCGCCGGCTCTCATTGGCGGTGCTGTCGGCGCGGCCCCCCCCCCCTCCCCGGAGCTCTCATTGGTCAGTGCGGGAGCGGGGGCGGGGCCTCGCAGCAGGGACCTTCGCGCGAGGGGCGCGGGGTCAGTGCGTGCCGGCGGGGGAGGGACCCGGTGGCGCGTGACGTAGGTAGCCCCGGGGGTCTCCTGAGACATTCCCCGGGGATCGGGCGGAGCGGGCAAGAGGTGAGGGGGATCCTCGGATCGCGGAGAGTCCTGGGATCGGGCTGAGCGGGAATCGGGCAGGGCGGATCTGCTGGGGTCAGGGAGATCTCGGGCATAAGGTTGAGCAGGGTTGGGATGGGGAAAGATCCTCTGGGATCAGAGCAGTGCAGGATCAGCAGGTGATCCCCTGGGATCGGGCTGAGCAGGATCTGAGGGTTTCCCAGGGATCGGGGATGTGCAGAACTGGTGCAGGGGATGCCTTGCGTTCAGGGCTGTGCAGGTACAGGATCAGGGCTAGGTGGGATCAGGGAGGGGAGGATTCCCCAGGATTGGGGCTGTCCAGGACCATGGGAGGGAATCCTCCAGCGATATCCACTGTGCAGGATTGTGGGGATCCTCCTGCATCTAGGCTGCGGGGGATCAGGTGAACTGCTCCCCTTCCAGCGTACCAGGACATCCTATCCGTCCCCAGATCAGTCCCATGCTGGGGTCCTTGCTGTGAGAAGGTTTTGTAGCCACACTGGGGATCTGCTCTGTGCTGGGATCTGGCCACTGTCCCAAGCCTTTCCTTATTTGGGCCCGATCCCCCTTCCCTCTCAGCCTGCCCACTGCCATGCTGGGATCTACTGTGCCTCCATCAGGGCCCCCAGTGATGGGATCCCCCCATCCTCCGGGGTACCTCCCGTGCCCCTTCCCCCTTTCACCAAGGCCCTGTGCAGAACGCGGCCCTTCCTCGCCCCACCAGAGGGGCTCACGTCCGCAGGGATCCCATCGAGGGGGTCCCAGTACGGCTGTGCTGGAGGTGGGATCCACCCCGGCCGGAATCCCGAGGCTCTGGTGCCCGCAGGTGGCAGATGCGCCGGCCCGGGGCCATGCGGCTGGTGCGGTTCCTGCGGGCCGGGGGCAACGAGCCCCGGCTGGGGCTGGAGGAGGCTCCCGGGGGCCCCCTGGTGGATCTGAGCGCGGCCGACCCGGCACTGCCCAGCTCCATGCGCTCCTTCCTGGAGAGCGGCCCGCGGGGCCTGGCCAGCGCACAGAGGTGGGTGGTGTCCCCACGGGGGGTGGTGTCCCCACGGCAGGGGGTGGTGCCCCACCGGGGGTTGTCCCCCACGCCTGCCCCTGGATCCGCTCCCAGTGTTGAGCTGCGGCGGCACCGCAGGGCGCTGGACTCTGGTCAGCACCGGGTGGCACGGGGCTCGGTGCAGCTGCTGGCACCCATCGGGGACCCGCAGAAGGTGATCTGCGTGGGGCTCAACTACCGCGACCACTGCCAGGAGCAGGGCGCCAAGGTGCCCAAGTACCCAATCATCTTCAACAAGTTCCCCAGTGCCATCACCGGCCCCTTCGATGACATCGTGTTGCCCCCAGACAGCAACGTGAGTCCCCTGCCACCCCACGCTCCCTGCCACCGTGTCCCCACCGTGGGGTACAGCCCCTCCATGCCTCCTCCCCCCGTTTTGTGTCACTCACCCCCAGGAGGTAGACTGGGAGGCAGAGCTGGCCGCTGTCATCGGGAAGCCAGGGCGGCACATCGAGGTAATACCCTCCCCTCCCCGGCTCGGTGGAGTGCGGGGGCTGTGGCCCCGCCCCTGTCACCCCCACCCTGCCTCCAGGAGGCGGCAGCGCTGGACCACGTCGTGGGCTTCACGGTGGCCAACGATGTCAGCGCCCGGGACTGGCAGCTGCGGAACGGGAGGCAGTGGCTGCTGGGGAAAACCTTCGACACCTTCTGCCCCCTGGGGCCTGCCCTGGTCACCAAGGAGGCGGTGAGAGGTGAGGACACGACTGGAAGAGGATGGGGAGAGGACATGACAGGGGAAACGGAGAGGGCAAAGGCAGGACCGGACTGGGACATGGCAGGGATAGCAACAGAGCACGGATGGGACAGGACGGGGACAGGATAGTAGGGGGGGACGGGACAGGGACAAGGCCATGAGGGGATGGGGCCTGGAGTGGTGCAGGAGGTGTCCCCCCAAGGGGGTTGGTGACCACAGTGGGGGTCCCTCAGCCCCATCCCCATGTGCCCCTGCCCCACAGTGATGTGTCCCCATGTGTCACCACAGATGTCCACAGCCTGGCCATCCGCTGCAGGGTCAATGGGCAGCTGATGCAGGACAGCAGCACTCAGCAGCTCATCTTCTCCCTCCCCCACCTCATCGCCTGGGTCTCCAGGTGAGCACTGGGCTGGGGGCTGCTGAGACTGGGGAAGGGGTAAGGGGAAAGGGGGGGGTCACTGCTGCCACCTTCCCTGTCCCCCCACAGGTTCACCACACTGCTCCCTGGTGACATCCTGCTGACAGGAACCCCTGCAGGGGTAGGGTTCTTCCGGAAGCCACCCGTGTTCCTGCAGGTGAGGGGCAGGGAAGGGGAATGGGGCTGGGGGGCAAGGTGGGGCTGGAGGGCTGTGGGGACACTGGAGACAAGGCAGGTAGGGGCTGCCAGCACGTCCCTGTGCCTTGCAGAGAGGAGATGAGGTGCAGTGTGAGATCGAGGAGCTGGGTGCCATCTGCAACAGGGTGGCATGAGGAGGGAGAGGCCGAAAGTCACCTCAAGCACAGCCCCCTCCCCACCCAAAAGCCTTCCACGCCCCCCAGGGGGTTCAATAAAGGCAGAAGGCAGCTCTGGGCCTGCTCCTGCTTTATGGGCACAGCTCAGGGCTGGTGGAACTGCTGGATGAAGGCCTGCAGCTTGCCCTGGTTGGTGCCTGACTGGAGCAGCTGGGAGGGCTGGAGCAGGGCTCCTGTGGGGGTCTGCATCTCCTCCAGCACCTGGGGAGGGACAGCAGTGTCACAGGGGGGGTGGGCGGGGGGGCTGGAGGGGAGGTGGGGCCTGACCATGCTTACCCCCAGGGCCTTGAAGGTCTGCAGGGAGCTGAGGGCCAGGCTCCTGCTCAGGTCCCCTACAGGGAGAGAAAGCCCCAGGAGAGCAGCTGGGGGACACCCCCACTTTGGGGGAGCAGGAGGGACACCCGCTCTGCCCCCCACCCCAGCTCACCAACACTGTCCTCCTGGGCCAGGAACTGCAGCAGTGCTTCCACACAGGATTCCTCTGGGATTGGGAGGGAGAGAGGGAGTCAAAGCCAGCCCCTAACCCAGCTCCTGGAGGGGCACAGCTCCTCCATGCTGAGCCACGGCCACAAAGGGGGCTTGGGCTGTGCCTCAGTTTCCCCAAGTGCCAAGGCAAAAGGGGAGGGAGAGAGAGAGATGGGAGGTAGGGAGGGCTCAAGCCCCACCACCCCCACCCAGCACCTGGGAGGGGTCTCTCCAGTCTCAGACTAGGAGGGAGCTTGGGCTGTGCCTCAGTTTCCCCAAAAGCCAAGCCAAGGTGGTTTGGAGGAGAGAGATTGGAGGCGGGGGTGTAGTGCCCACCACGGCCAGCTCCAGGGGGTTGGGCTGCAGGGGGAGTTTGAGCTGTGCCTCAGTTTCGCCCAAAGCCAAGCTGAGGAGGGCTGGTGTGGCTGGAGAAGCAGCTGCCCGCCCCAGGGGACCGTTGCCCGCCCCCAGGGGGCCGTACCGGGCTGGGGCCAGCAGGGCTGCTCCAGGAAAGCTGCGGCTCTACTGCAGGTCCTCAGCACAGGGCTCAGCAGGCGGCAGAGGAAGAGGAGGAAGCCAGGGGAGCCCCGGGGCTCCTGGAGCTTGAGGGGGGAAAGCGGAGCTCAGTGAGGTCACCCTCACCCTGCCAGGCAGGCAGGGCACACCCCCGCGAGGGGTCGAACCCCCCCCGAGGGGACCCTTCCCTCCGAGCACCTTGTAGCAGCGCTTGGGGACCTCCTCCTCGCTGTCGCTGTCGCCCAGCCCAGCCCAGGGCCGGGCCCTGTGCGAGGGCTGCGGGGCCAAGTCACAGACCCAGTGCTCGCTCTCCACCTGTGGGGGACACCTTTGCTGTCACCTCCAGGGCATCCCATACTCTCCACGGGGACCCTGCTCCTCCCAGCGCAGGTGAGGGGGCACCAGGTGGGCACGAGGTAGGCACCAACCTCCTGAACCTCCAGCAGCCCACAGAGCAACAGCTTGTCCACAATGTCCTGGCTCCGGCAGTCGAGGGGCTGGCAGGGCTGGGACAGGAGAAGAAGCTGGTGGGGCTGTGGATGCCCCACAGCCAGGCTGGCAGCAGGGCCAGGCCACCTGCATGTGCTGGCAGTGTCACCAGCTCCTACCTGGAGGCCCAGCAGGTTTGGGGGCAGCAGCTGGAGCAGCTGCAGGATCTTGTGGCACAGCTCCTCCTCGCTGAGCACCACACTGGAGGGGCCAGCAGAGCCTCCCAGGAAGGGCAACATCTCCAGCAGCAGGGCACGGATGGCACAGGCTGCTGGCAGAGTGGTGTCACTGATCCCTGGCATCACCCATTCCCTGTGTGACCAGTTCCCCAGTGCCACCCATTCCTGGGGTCACTGACTGCCAGTGCCAGCAGTGCCCCCAGTCTCCAGCGTCACTGATTCCCAGTGCTATTGATCCCCCCAGTGTCACCAGTTCCAACTGTCACCAATTCCTCTGGCATCACCCAGCCCTGGCATCACTGATCCCCCACTGTCACCCAGCTCTGGTGTCACCGATCCCCCACTGTCACCCATCCCTGGTGTCACCGATCCCCCACTGTCACCCAGCCCTGGTGTCACCGATCCCCCACTGTCACCCAGCCCTGGTGTCACCGATCCCCCACGGTCACCCAGCCCTGGTGTCACCGATCCCCCACTGTCACCCAGCCCTGGTGTCACCGATCCCCCAGTGTCACCGATCCCCTAGTGTCACCCAGCCCTGGCGTCACCGATCCCCCACTGTCACCCAGTCCTGGTGTCACCGATCCCCCAGTGTCACCCATCCCTGGTATCACCGATCCCCCAGTGTCACCCAGCCCTGGTGTCACCGATCCCCTAGTGACACCCAGCCCTGGTATCACCGATCCCCCACTGTCACCCAGTCCTGGTGTCACCGATCCCCCACTGTCACCCAGTCCTGGTGTCACCGATCCCCCACTGTCACCCAGCCCTGGTGTCACCGATCCCCTAGTGTCACCCAGTCCTGGTGTCACCGATCCCCCACTGTCACCCAGTCCTGGTATCACCGATCCCCCACTGTCACCCAGCCCTGGTATCACCGATCCCCCACTGTCACCCAGCCCTGGTGTCACCGATCCCCCAGTGTCACCCAGCCCTGGTGTCACCGATCCCCCACTGTCACCCAGCCCTGGTATCACCGATCCCCCAGTGTCACCCAGCCCTGGCGTCACCGATCCCCCACTGTCACCCAGCCCTGGTGTCACCGATCCCCCAGTGTCACCCATCCCTGGTATCACCGATCCCCCAGTGTCACCCAGCCCTGGTGTCACCGATCCCCTAGTGACACCCAGCCCTGGCGTCACCGATCCCCCACTGTCACCCAGTCCTGGTGTCACCGATCCCCCACTGTCACCCAGTCCTGGTGTCACCGATCCCCTAGTGTCACCCAGTCCTGGTGTCACCGATCCCCTAGTGTCACCCAGTCCTGGTATCACCGATCCCCCACTGTCACCCAGCCCTGGTATCACCGATCCCCCACTGTCACCCAGCCCTGGTGTCACCGATCCCCTAGTGTCACCCAGCCCTGGTATCACCGATCCCCTAGTGTCACCCAGCCCTGGTGTCACCGATCCCCCACTGTCACCCAGCCCTGGTGTCACCGATCCCCTAGTGTCACCCAGCCCTGGTATCACCGATCCCCCAGTGTCACCCAGCCCTGGTGTCACCGATCCCCCACTGTCACCCAGCCCTGGTGTCACCGATCCCCCAGTGTCACCCAGCCCTGGTATCACCGATCCCCCACTGTCACCCAGCCCTGGTGTCACCGATCCCCCACTGTCACCCAGCCCTGGTGTCACCGATCCCCCAGTGTCACCAATCCCCCCCCAGCCTTTCTCCTCACCCCCCAGCGCCTCGCTGGCAAAGACAGGCAGGATGGCAGCACTGTGGTGACTCAGCTCCCTCCGGGCCTCTGCTGAGGCCTTGGGGACCACCAGGATGTCACCAAGGGAGGCCATGTGGTAGAAGGTGAGGTGGGCACTGAGCAAGCCCAGGCTGTGCTGCACCAGGGCACGCAGCTGCCCCGAGAAGCCCACATCCTGCTGGTGTAGCAGCACCTCTTCCAGCAGCCAGGCGAAGTCCAGCATCAGTCGTGAGAGGAAGACTCCCTGGAGGAAGAGGAGAGGAGCTGGCTGCTTGTAGGGGCTCTGGAAATCTTGCTCCAGAAGGAAAAGAAGCCTGGAAACCTCCTGGACTCACCTCCTGGTGCTTGTGCAGCAGAAGGGCAGAGGTGATCTCCACAGCCATGATGGCCGAGCAGGCAATGCCATCTGCAGGGCAGGGAAAGGTGCTGGGGTGAGCCCCGCCCAGGGAGAAGGCACAGCAGAGGGGGACACCAGGCAGGGCACCCAGCAGGTGCAGGGGTGCTCTGTCCCCCCAGCCCCAGCAGCTCTCTGGTTGGTTAGAGCCACAGGCAGGGAACAACACAGCTGAGCTGTAGCCTGGCAGGGACAGAGTGGGGGTGAGCAGGATGGGGGCAGAGAGAGAGGGGCAGAGGACGGGGGCAGGGGCAGACCCCTCACCACTCAGCGAGTGCAGGCCCAGCTCTGTCACCAGCAGCTCCTCTTCTGCCTCCAAACCAGTGGCTGTTGAGAAGCCAGGACCCCAAATCTCTGCCCTCTTGGCCTCCAGCTGGCTGGGGCTGGGGAAAATGGGGTGAGAGGGGTGAGGAAGTAGGGCCAGGAGCAAGCATCAGGGCTGAGACTGCCCCAGGCTCAGATCCTGCTTACCACATGCCAAAGATGCTGGGGAGCAGTAGCTTTGCTGGTGGCCTTCCTGCAGCACTGCCTCTGATCAGGGACTTGGCTGCAAACTCCTGGGAACAAGAGAGTGACTGTGGCAGCACTGCCAGCCCTCAGCACTGGGATGTGCATGGCACTGGGGAGGCCACAGCTGGAAGCCTGGGGTCAGGGTTGGGCTCTCAGTGCCAGAAGGACTTTGAGGGCTGGAGCAGGGCCAGAGAAGGGAACAGAGCTGGGGAAGGGTCTGGAGAAGAGGCTGGGGAGGAGCAGCTGAGGGAGCTGGGGGGGTTGAGGCTGGAGAAGAGGAGGCTGAGGGAGACCTCATTGCTCTCTGCAGCTCCTGAGAGGAGGCTGGGGCCAGGGGGGGTTGGGTTCTGCTCCCTAGGAACAAGTGACAGGACAAGAGGAAATAGCCTCAAGTTCCCCAGGGGAGGTTCAGGTTGGCCTTGAGGAACAATTTCCTCCTGGAAAGGGTTGTCCAGGCCTGGCCCAGGCTGCCCAGGGCAGTGGTGCAGTCCCCATCCCTGGAGGGGTTCCAGAGCCCTGGAGCTGAGGGCCATGGGGTGGTGGTGCCCTGGGGCAGTGCTGGGCTCAGGGCTGGACCGGGTGATCTGAAAGGTCTCTTCCACCCAAACCCATTCCAGCTCTACACCAAGCAGCTCCTTTGTGGCCTGAAGGCCCCAGCAGGCCTGCAGCTTCCCCATGGAGAACACAGGATGCCTCCAACCCCTCCCAGACAGCACCCCCCCAGACTGCCCCATCCGATCTGCAGAGCTCCTCCCTGGCTGTACCTGCAAGGAGAAGGGTTGGGCAAAGTCCACACGCACACAGCCCTGGCTCTGGCACAGTGCCTGGCACGCTGCCCACAAGCAGGCACCAAGGCCCAGGGGCTGCTGGTCATTCTGGGAGGAGAGGACACCACATTGTCAGTAGGTGACAGAGGCAGGCAGCCCTCCCCAGGGTGCACCCAGCCCTGTGGGTGCTGCACCCACCCCAGCAGAGCCTCACCGCTCCTTCCAGCACACCGCCGGGCACCACGTCGTAGGCAATGCCCACAGGGACCAGGAGGGCATCTGGGATGGCACCAGCACGCACAGCTCTGTACACCAGGGCCAGCCACTGCTGGGCAACAGCTGAGAGGTGCAGGGACATGGGTGGCTCCTCCAGGAAGATGAGCAGAGGCTGGCAGCTCCTCAGCACCTCCTCGACATACTGGGGAGAGACCAGGGGAAGCTTGGAGATGCCAGCAGCACCCTGGAGATGCCAGCAGCACCCTGGAGATGCCAGCAGCCAAGAAGCTTGGCCCACTGCTGAGACATGCCCAGACACCTTCACCAAGCACTTTTTGAACCCCTAAGCTGGACCTACCGTGGTCAGGACAGCCCCAAGCAGCTCTTTGTCCTGCTCCATCCTTGCAGGCAGGAAGATCCCTCCCAGGTGTCTGAGCAGAGCTCTGTGGGGGAAAAGGGGCACCACTGGCACCAGCCTTGCATGAGGCCATGGCATGAAATCACAGAATGGGTTTGGGTGAAGGAGACCTTTCAGATCATCCAGTGCAGCCCTGAGCCCAGCACTGCCAGGGCACCACCACCCCATGGCCTCAGCACCACAGCTCCAGGGCTCTGGAACCCCTCCAGCCACCTGCACCACTGCCCTGGGCAGCCTGGGCCAGGCCTGGACAACCCTTTCCAGGAGGAAATTGTTCCTCATGGCCAACCTGAACCTCCCCTGGGGATCTTGAGGCCATTTCCTCTTGTCCTGTCCTTGTTCCTAGGGAGCAGAGCCCAACCCCCCCCTGGCTCCAGCCTCCTCTCAGGAGCTGTAGAGAGCAATGAGGTCTCCCTCAGCCTCCTCTTCTCCAGCCTCAACCCCCCCAGCTCCCTCAGCTGCTCCTCTCCAGCCTCTTCTCCAGACCCTTCCCCAGCTCTGTTCCCTTCTCTGGCCCTGCTCCAGCCCTCAAAGTCCTTCTGGCACTGAGAGCCCAACCCTGACCCCAGGCTTCCAGCTGTGGCCTCCCCAGTGCCCAGCCCAGGGGCACAATCCCTGCCCTGCTCCTGCTGCCCACCCCACTGCTGCTCCAGGCCAGGCTGCTGCTGCCCTTCTTGCCCACCTGGGCACTCCCTGGCTCATCTCCAGCTGCTCTCCCCCAGCACCCCCAGGGCCTTTCCTGCTGGGCACTTTGCAGCCACTCTGCCCCCAGCCTGGAGCCTTCCTGGGGTTGCTGTGCCCCAAATCAGGACCCAGCCCTTGGCCTTGGGGAGCCTCATCCCATTGGCCTCAGCCATGGATCCAGCCTGCCCAATCCTATGTAGGTCCTTCTAACCCTCCAGCAGATCACCACTCCAACCCAACTCGGTGCCATCTACAAACTTACATCCCCCCACTCCCCACCTCAGCTTTACAAGCCCAGTTCCCTCCTCCCTAGCCCTGTGCCACGCTGGCACAGCCACTTGCCAAGCCTTACCGCAGGGAAGGGCTGCAGGGCTGGCCACCTACTGCCACCCTGGGCACCCCCAGCCCCTGGGAGAAGAAGATGAAGGAGAGGAGGAGTCCATCCAGCTGGGATTTGTGCGTCGAGAGGAAAACCAGCGGCAGGCCAGGCTGCGAGGGAAGCAGGCGGGGCTCAGCCAGGCGGGGCTCAGCCAGGCGGGGCTCAGCCAGGCGGGGCTCAGCCAGGCGGGGCTCAGCCAGGCGGCACCGCGGCCCCTGCCGGGCTCCCTACCGTGCTGGAGGCCTTCAGCACCATCTCCAGCTGCCCTCGGTGGAGCTGCACGTTGAGGAAGAGGCGCTTCAGGAGCTTGAGCAGAGCCCAGTGGCACAACCTGCAGGCAAAAAAGCCACTGAGCAACCCCCACGCTGGGGGACAGGGCTGCCCCTCCCCCCCCTCCCTTCCAAGAGTTGTCCCTGCCTCAGTTTCCCCAACACAGGCAGCCAAGCAGCATGAGGAGACAGCTCAACCCCAAACCTCACTTTTCAGCTCCCCAAAGTGAAACCCTTGAAGGCTGGGATGTGACAAGACCACCACCCCCTTGTCCTCCCCCCCAGCCACAAAAGCTGCAGGCAATGAGCCCTCATCTCCCATCCTCCCACACGCTGCTTACGGGAAGGCTCTGCAGGCTTTTATCCCCTGGGATCATTTCTTCCCTTCAAACACCTCAGACTGCTCAGAGCTTCTTTGATTACAGCTCAATCAGACAATTAGGCTGCAGCAGCTAATTGCCAATTGCTCAGCGACAGCCAGAAGAGAGAGGGAGGAAAAGTTCCTCCCTGCTTTGCTTTCCAGTCTCCCTGGAGGCTTTTTCCCTCCCTGCCTTCCCCACTCCAGGAGATTCAGATTCCAGCTCCTTAGAAGGAACTGGGAGGGCACATCCCTAGGGAGCTGTGGGACCACCCCAAGGGCTGCCTGAACCCCAAAGGATTCATCTGCATCCCCCTGAAAATCCCAGTGGATCCCCCTGAGGATCCACCTAAGTGTCCCAAAGGATCCACCTATATCCCACAAAAGATTCACCTACATCCTCCCAAAGATTCCAGTGTGCTTCCCAAAAGATCCATGTCCATCCCCCAAAGGATCCTGGGGTATCCCCAAAAGGATCCACCTACATCCCCACATATCCCCCAAAGGATCCACCTGCATCCCTAAATGATCCCAGCACATCCCAAAAAAAGGATCCATGTACATTCCTTAAGGGATTCACTTATATACTGCAATTGATTCACTTAAATCCACCAAAGGATCCCAGCACAGCCTCCAAAGGATCCCAGTGTACCACCAAAAAATCCACCTACATCCTCTGAAGGATCCCAGAATATCCCCCAAAGGATCCCAGCACATCCCTGAAAGGATCCCAGGCACATCCCCAGGGATGGCTCACAGGCAGGATGCTTCCAGCCACAGCTCTGAGCCCATCCAAGAGTCCTGGAGCTGGGAGAGGATCTGGGATCCCTCCAGGAGGGAGCTGCCCAGGAAGGGGGATCCCCAGGGTGGGAGCAGAGACCTCAGCAGGAGCAGGGAAAGCGGGGCCTGGATCTCAGCCAGGATCTGCAGGACTTTCTCCTTCCAGCGCTGGGAGGATTTGCTGTCCCCTCTGGAGCTGGGGGAGCAGCTGCTGGTGACATCCTGGAGCCTGGGAAGGGGATGGAGAGAGTTAAAAATCCTGCTCCTGACACTCCTGGGGGTGCTGCTGTGACCAGGGGGGACAGCCAGCTGGGTGACATTGCTGGCAAGGTCGCATCACCCAGGATGCCACATTCTGCATCTTCCTCAGTGACCTGCTTGAAATCACAGAGCAGGCCCTCAGCCAGTGTGCTGCTGGCACCAAACTGGGAGCAGTGGTGACACCCCCCAGGCTGTGCTGGCATCCAGGCAGCCCTGGGCAGGGAGAGAGGAAGCTCAGGAGGTTCAAGCAGGGCAAGGGCAGGGACCTGCCCCTGGGCAGCAACAACCTCCTGCAGCAGCACAGCTGAGGGGGGAGCTGCTGGGAAGCAGCTGCAGGAGAAGGAGCTGGGAGTGCTGGGGGCCAAGAAGGTGCCCAGGAGCCAGCAATGTGCCCTGGGGGGCAAGAAGGCCTCAGTGGTGTCCTGGGGGGCATGGGGAAGAGTGTGGGCAGCAGGGCAAGGGAGGTTCTGCTGCCCCTCTGCTCTGCTCTGCCCTGGGCAGGCCACAGCTGCAGTCCTGCCTCCAGGTCTGGGCTCCCCAGTTGCAGAGCCTGGGAAGTGCTGGAGAGAGTCCAGGGCAGGCTGGGAAGCTGCTGAGGGGCCTGGAGCAGCTCTGGGAGGAGCAAAGGCTGAGAGCCCTGGGGCTGAGAGCCTGCAGAAGAGCAGCCCCAGAGGGGAGCTGAGCAATGCTCAGCAAGAGCTAAAGGAGCTGTGGGGGGCAAGAGGCTGGGGCCAGGCTCTGCTCAGTGGTGCCCAGGGACAGCACAAGGGGCACACTGGCACCCAGGAGGTGCCACCTGGAGAGGAGGAGAAAGTTGTTTGGTGTGAGGGTGCTGGAGGGCTGGAGCAGGCTGCCCAGAGAGGTTGAGGAGTGTCCTTGTGTGGAGAGCTTCCAACCCCCCCTGGGCAAGCTGCTGTGGGTGCCCTGCTGGAGCAGGGGCTTGGGCTGGGGGAGCTCCAGAGGTCCCTTCCCAGCACTCTATGCTGGGGCTCTGTGCTCAGAACCAGGAGAGACCCTCGATGCCATCCTGAGCCAGAGGAGTTGCCTCCCACTGATCCAAGGTCCAGGCTCCTTTTGGGGGTGCTGAGCCCCTTCCTCAGGGAGCAGTTTGTGGGGTGGGCACAGCAACCAGGAGGAGCTGCCTGCTTCCTGCCCACTGGGAACAGAAGGACGCATCCCTGGGATCCCACAGGATTGGGGCATCATGCTGCAGGACCCAGGTCCTGTCAGGGACCCTTCAGCTGCTCCCCCCCTACCTCTTGCTGCTGCAGATCCTTGCTGGGAGATCTCTAGGGGTGTCTGCAGGAACCTTCCAGCCCCAGACAGCGAGGAGGGCACAGACCCTGCGCACCAGCCAGCCGCGGTACCTGGGCAGGGGGCGGGCAGGGAGGTCCTGCTGCTGCCAGGCTCCTCCAGCCCACCCCCCACAATGCCTGCTTGCAGGAATTGGAGGGGTTATCCCCATTTTACATCTGGAGAGGTGCCTCTGGCCTCACAGCATCACTCAGTGTCACTCACTTCAGCAAGAGCTAAAGGCTGCGGGGGCAAGAGGCTGGGGCCAGACTCTGCTCAGTGGTCCTCAGGGACAGCACAAGGGGCAAGGGGCACAGACTGGCACCCAGGAGGTACCACCAGAACAGAAGGAGAAAGTTGTTTGGTGTGAGGGTGCTGGAGGGCTGGAGCAGGCTGCCCAGAGAGGTTGTGGAGTGTCCTTGTGTGGAGAGCTTCCAACCCCCCCTGGGCATTGTGACTCCAGGCAACCACAGAAAGGAAACCTGCAACTGCTAGGAAGTGCAGAGGATGCTGCTGAGGTCCCAAATTGGGGCCTTTTCCCAAATCCATCCCCAAATCCAAGCTGGGCAGCAGCAGAAATGGAGCTGAGAGAAGCTTTGGGTAGGGCAGAGCACAGTGAAAGGGCTGGAGGTGGCTGGGGAAGGACAGGACAACTTCAAGGCCCTCTGCTCCTGATCTCAGCCACCCCATCCCCAGGCTCTGGGGATGATTTTTTCTGAGGAGGCTGACAGTTGGAGCCAAATGGGATAATGACCCAATTTGGACCAACACAGCACAGGCATCAGGGACTGCTTGGGAAGGGGACAGGAACCAACGGGGCCCAGCACCTCTGGGACAAAACTATAGCAGGAATTTGGCAGGGACACAGCTTCTGGGCTCCATCTCAGCTCCTGGGATGGAGGAAGAGGCTGGTGGACACCAGCTGGAGCTGCAGGATTGGGGCCTATGGGGAGGAGGAAGGGCAGAGGGCTTGGGGAAGAGGCCATCTGGCTGCTCCCCTGGGGCCAGGCCTGCTCTGAATGCTGTGTGCCTGAGCTTGTTCTTGTGCTGAAGCCAAGGAGAAGGAAAACACCTCCCTGCCCCCCCCCCCCCAGCTCTTCCCAACGGCTCCCAGATCCCAACTGTTGCTTAAAAACAGAAATGACCCCAAAATCCTCAGGTCTTTGGCCCAGCCTCCTCCCAGCCCCAGTGGGACACTAAGCAGAGGAACAGTCCCAAGCTTCTGTGTCCCTTCTCCCTTCCAAGTGTCCCCCTCTGCAGCTTCCAGCCTCTCCAAGCCTAATTAACATAGCTAATTAAGGAGCTGGGGTGATGGGGAGGGACCCTCACACTCCTGCACAGCAGGAAAAAAGGAATTTCCATGGGGATTTGGCAGGGGAGGGGAAAGGGGTTTGCCCAGTCCCCTCCTCACCGTGTGTCCTCTTCTGTCACCCAGATGGCATCACGGAAGCTGAGGGAGGAGAACCTCTGCTGGTAGAAACTATCCTGGAAGGAGACAGTGAGGTCAGCTCTGCCCTTGATCCAGGACAGCCTGGAGGGTGGGGTGGGTTCTGCTGCACCCCCAGCCCACCCCCTGGGTACACCAGCATCCAGAAATCCCAAACTGTCTTGCCACGCAGCTCTTACCCAGCTCTTTGGGGTGCAGGTCTGGCAGCAGCGGTGGGACAGGGGCCGTGCCATGCCCAGGAAAGGAAGGAAGAGCTCCAGGGTCTGCCCTGAGTCACAGAGCCAGGTCCTCATCTGGGCACAGCAAGGACACAACAGCAGGCAGGGAGGGATGGCACAGAGCTGCTGGCACTGGCAAACACCCAGTGTGGAGGAGTTCTCCCCAAAACACACTGGGGAGCAAGCCAGCAAATTCAGCTGGGGTCCAAGGGGCAGAGGCCCCCCCAGAGTGGGGATTCGAGGTGGTTCCCCCCTCCCCAGCCAAAGAGTCACCTTTGGTCCTCTGTCACCATCACTGGAGGCCATGGTGGGGTCAGCACCTCGAGGTGGGGGGGGGGCTGCACAGGGAGGAGCCTTTGGAGGAGCTGGGGAGACACGGGGAAGACGTGGTCAGTAAGAACTGGGGGGCACAGGGACAAACTAGGGGTGGGGCATGGGCAAGGTGTGATCAGTGAGAACTGGGGGGGCAGAGATGAGCTGGGGAGATGTGGTCAGTAAGTGCTGAGGGAGGCCCCCCCAGCCTCCCACCTGCAGCAAGCTGAGGCCCTTTCCAGCACCACCACCAGAGCTGTGTGCCAATGCAGTGATGCATGGTGGGTGCCCAGGGGACTAGGGGGCTGTTGGGTCTTCTCCCCCACATCAGGCCTTGCACAGGGGAGGGACATGCTCCTGACAGGGAAATAGATGGTTGAGAGCACAAAAAGAGAGGGGAAAGAAAACCCAACCCAGTGAGCAACGTGCCAAAAACCCTTGGGAACAGAATTTTCTTCCTGGTAATGGAGCTCCAGTGCCACTGTAATTGACTCTTCCCTCCCACATCCTCCTCTCCCTCAGCACAGAGATGTCAACCTGCACCCAAAAACCCTGCAGCCTACCTCAAAACAATGAGATCCCAACCCCCAGCCAGCCTCAGCCCTGCCTAAAGTGGGCTGGAGGGTACTTGGCATTACCCACTGGGTGCCTGGAGAGGAGCTGCTGCTATGAGAAGCAGTCCCCCAGGAACTGAGGGCTTTGAAATCCCAGTTGCCCCCTCCCTTAGGTGGGGGCTTTGAGGAATTTTATTCCCCACCCTGACCAAAAAAAAAAAAAAAAAAACAAAAAAAGAAGAAGAGAAGGAGGAAGAATATGAAACAATTAAACAATTTTGGGTTTCAAATGTTGCTGCAGGGGTGAAGAAAAGCAAGGTTGGAGGGAAAGAAACTCCAGTGAGGCTTGAGACCCCCTCCACAGAGAGGTTTGAGACCCCCCCACCCCCCAGCAAGACACTGCAGTGGGATTTCCTGGGGGGTGCTGGTGGTATGGTGGGAATGGGGTCACCCCCCTTGCTTAGGGCCTGGAGTGTCCCCTCAGAGCCCATCCTTGTCCCCAGGGAGCCATTTACCTTCAGGCAGGCTGTGGTAGGAGGGGACACACAGCACTGGCAGCCCCCACTGTGGGGTCAGGGTGGGGATGATGGCCCCAGACTGGGGGTGTAAAGGCACCAGAGGGTCCTGGAAAGAGAAATAGGTGAAAAGTCCGAATTTGGACAGTTCAGGTTGCTCAGAGGGGGCTGCTGGCACAGGACCCTCCCATGGGCCCCACAGGGCCTATAAGCCTGGGCAGGGGAAACTCATCCCACACCCCACAGAGCCTTGGGGGCCCTAGGGGGTCATTGTGGGGGGTGACACAGCACACCCCACGTGTCCCACAGCCCCTAAAGGGACTTTGGGGGGGATCCCACACACACGTCCCCATCCCCCACATACAGCCACACCCCCATCCCCCCCACACCGTCCCCATCCCCCACATATAGCCATACCCCCATCACTCCCCACACCCCCATCCCCCCCATATAGCCATACCCTCATCCCTCCCCACACCCCCATCCCCCCAACACCATCCCCATCCCCCCGTAGAGTCCTGGGTGGGGGGCAAACCCCACAGACCCCGTGGGGGACATGGGGGTGGCAGCAGCCCTCATCCCTAACACACTATGGGGTCATGGGAGGGGGTCGCACCCCCACAGCGCCCCCAAAGACCCCACACAGACCCCGGCCCCCACACAGACCCCTCCCACACACAGACCCCCGACCCCCCCACAAACCCCGGCCCCCACACAGACCCATCCCACATCCCACACACAGACCCCGGCCCCCACACAGTCCCCCCCCCCCCCCAGACCCCGCGGGCCCCACAGGGCCTTGGGTAGGGGCCGCCCCTCCCCCCCCGCTTATCACAGCCTCCCCGCACCCCACACTCCCCGTGGGACCCCCACGGGGGGGCAGCACCCCCAAGACGCCCCAGAGGGCCCTGGGGAGGGGGTCAAGACCCCCGGGGCAGCGCCGGCGCCGCTCTCACCGCCGCAGCCTGGCCGCCGGCCCCGCCCCGCGCCGGCAGCGGAGCCCTGAGGGGCGGCAGGGCCCGGCCCGGACCCCGCGGGGCTGGGAGCCGCCTGGGCACGGCCACAGCGCCTGGCACCGCCAGAGCCCGTCTGAGTCCTCATCGCCCCCGGGGCACTGCCCCAGCCCCGTCATGGGGTCCCGGCCCCTTCCCTGGCATCCTTGGGAATATCAGCCCCATCTGAAGGTGCCCATCAGCTCCATGGGCACCAGCCCAGGGCCCTGGCAGCAGTAGGGACATCAGCCCCAGCCCCACCATGGGCTCTCAGCCCTGTGCCAGGTCATGATGCTCCCAAGGACATCAGCCCCAGCCCCACCATGGGCTCTCATCCCTGTGCCAGGTCCTGATGCCCCCAAGGACATCAGCCCCAGCCCGTGGCTCCATCCGCCTCCAGCCTGTGCTCCTCATCTCCATCAGCCCCAGGAACGTCTTCTTCAGCCCCACCCCAGCTTCTGTCACCCTCAGGAACATCAGCATCCCCCCAGGTCCCCATCCCAAGCCCCCTCCCCACCAAGGACATAACCACCATGGAACCTCAGCCCCATCCCAGCTCCTCCTCACCCTTGGGGACATCAGCCCCATCCCAGCTCCTCCTCACCCTTGGGGACATCAGCCCCATCCCAGCTCCTCCTCACCCTTGGGGACATCAGCCCCATCCCAGCTCCTCCTCACCCTTGGGGACATCAGCCCCATCCCAGCTCCTCCTCACCCTTGGGGACATCAGCCCCATCCCAGCTCCTCCTCACCCTTGGGGACATCAGCCCCATCCCAGCTCCTCCTCACCCTTGGGGACATCAGCCCCATCCCAGCTCCTCCTCACCCTTGGGGACATCAGCCCCATCCCAGCTCCTCCTCACCCTTGGGGACATCAGCCCCATCCCAGCTCCTCCTCACCCTTGGGGACATCAGCCCCATCCCAGCTCCTCCTCACCCTTGGGGACATCAGCCCCATCCCAGCTCCTCCTCACCCTTAGGGACATCAGCCCCATCCCAGCTCCTCCTCACCCTTGGGGACATCAGCCCCATCCCAGCTCCTCATCACCCTTGGGGACATCAGCCCCATCCCAGCTCCTCATCACCCTTGGGGACATCAGCCCCATCCCAGCTCCTCATCACCCTTAGGGACATCAGCCCCATCCCAGCTCCTCCTCATTCTTGGGGACATCAGCCCCATCCCAGCTCCCTCATGCCCTAGCACATCAACCACCTTGGAGTCTCAGCCCCATCCCAGGTCCTCATCACCCCAGCCTCAACCCCAGCACAGGGACTCTGCTCCATCCCAAGTCCCCATCACCCTTGGGGACATCAGCCCTAGCCCAGGTCCCCACCACCCCCAGGGCCATCAGCCCCATCCCAGGTGCCTATCACCCTTCCCCTGTCCCTTTACCTGTCTCTGTCCTTCCCAGGGCCACCACCCCAGACCTCAGAAACCTCCAGGAAGCAGCAAGGAACAGGGAGTGCCCAAAAAGGCTGAATCTGCCTGAAACCCCCCAAAAAAGTGAACATCTTTCACCTGTCTGTGGGTGGAGGCTCCAGCAGCAAACCCACCTGGAGCTGCAGCTGGGAGCTCTGAGCCCTCCTTGGGCCTGGGGTGGGGGAGGAAAGGGAAGAAAAAAAAAGAAGAAAAGTCAACAAACTAGGAAAAACATGAGAAAAAAAAATTTCCCCCAGCTGTTTTGTATTTTTCCATCTTTTTCTTCTATTTCCCCTGCTTTTTCTTGCCTTTTCTATTTTGTATCCATTTTTCCTGCCTTTTTTTGCCCTTTTCCCCCATTATCTGCCTTTTTCTTTTTCTCTGCCTTTTCCCCTTTCCCTGCTTTTTTTTCTTGCTTTTTTTACTCCCCCCATCTCCCCTCCCTTTTTTCCTTGCCTTTTCTTTCCCCCCCTTTTCTCTGCCTTTCTCCTTCCCCCCCACCCTTTCCCCTTTTTTGTGCATTTTTTTTGCTTTTTCTGTTCTTCTGTTCACTTTTTTCTTGCCTTTTCCGCTCCTTTTCCCCATTTTTTGTTGCTTTTTCTATTTTTCTCCCATTTGTCTTTTTTTCCTCTCCTTTTTTTTCTGCCCTTTTTTCCCTGCCTTTTTCTTGCCTTTCCTGTTTTCCTTCTTCCCCTTCCTCTCTGCCTTTGCTCTCCTTCTCCCCTCTCTGCTCTTTTCTTGCCTTTTCTGGTTTTCTTTTCTGCTTTTTCCTGCTTTTATTGTCGTCTTCTTCTTTTTCTGCTTCCTCTCTTTTTAACCACTTTTCTTGCTGCTTCTATTTCCACCCATTTTTCTTCCCTTTTTCCTCCCCTTTTCCTGCCTTTTTCTTCTGTTTTCTTGGTTTTTTTTTCTTGTCCTTTTCTGCCTTTTCCTTTTTTCTGCCTTTTCCTTCCCTGTTGTTTTTCTTTCCCCTGCTTTTCTGCTTCCCCTCTTTATTTTCTTTCATTTTCACTTTTCCCCTTTCTTTTCTTGCCCTTTTTTTCCCCCTGCCTTTTTCTCTTTTTCCTGCCTTTTACTTGCCTTCTCATTTTTTCTGCTTTTTTCTTGCCTTTTCTACTTTTCCTCTGCTTTTTTCCCTTGCCTTTTCTGGTTTTTTTTTTTTTTTTTTTTTTTTTTTTTTTAATGTGTGTTTTGTTTTTTTCCCCCCAGATTTTTTTTTTATTTTTCAATTTTATTTTGCCTCTTTTCCCTGCTTTTTTTCCCCTCTTGCTTTTCCTGTTTGTTTCTTCCTTCCCTCCCTTGCTATTTTATGAATGCTTCTATTATTTTGATGTTTCCCCTTTATTTTCTACCCTTTCCTTGATTTTTCCATTTTCCCTTCCTTTTCCCGAGTTTTCCCACTTTTTTCTTGCTTTTTCTGCTATTTTCCTTTATTTTTTCTTTCATTTTCCTGAGTTCTCCCACTTTTTTTTCTTGCCTTTTCTGCTGTTTTCTCTTTTTTTTCCCTTCCCTTTTCTGATTGCTTCGTTTGTTCCCTGCTATCTTCTTAACTCTTCTGGGGTTTTTTTCCTCCTTCCTTTCTACCCTTTTCTTGCCTTTTGCTATTTTTCTGCATTTCCTTGTCCCTTTTCCTCCCTTTTTTCCATTTCCCCCTCCCCCTTTTTTCTGCCTCTTTCCATTTTCTTTTTCCTTTTTGTTTCTCCTCTTGTTTTTTTTTGTTTTCTTTTGGGTTCCCCCTCTTTTTTTCTGCCTTTCTCTTGCCTTTTCTCCTTGTTTTTCCCTTTCCCCTCTCTTTCTCTCACTCTCTATGGGACCCCAACAATCACATAATGCTGCATCACCCCAAAACCTCTTCAAATGGCTCCAAAACGAGAAGATTTCCTCACACCCCCCTCCTTTTTAGCTGGAATTTGTAGGCATCTCCAGCCCAGCAGCTGTGGCTATGGTTACCAGAGCTTTCCTCCCCAGCACAAACCAGCAGCTTCCACAGCTGCTCCCAGTGCCTCCCTTTGAAATACTCAAAACTATCCCCCTCCCATTCCCCTCAGCCTGCCCTTCCTTGGCCAAAGTGGCCAAATTTGAGGCCAAAACTCTAAAAATAGAAGAAAACATCACTGGAGGCAGCAGCCCTGGCTTTGGACACATCCATCACAGGACATTTCAGCAGGTAATTAATTGGTGTTAATTAAAAGCCCTGGAGCAGCTGTGGCAAGAGCAGGCTGAGACCTGGCCAGAACTCATTGCACCTCCCCACCCCAGTTTGGGTCCTGAGCTTCTCCTCTCAGGCTTGAAACCAGCTCACCACCCAGACAAGGATGCCAGCAATTAACCTTTCTGCTTGATTGACCTCTTGGCCCCTGCTAACAAGGGGACAGCAGCACCACAGCTTCACTGGGGGGTGAGTCACTTGCCCCCAGCAGCCTGGCAGGGGAAGTAAACCCCCCTGCACCCCAGTTTAACCCAATTTAGACCATTCTAACCCAATTTACCCTATTTTTACCCCATTCTACCCCATTTTACCCCATTCTAACCAGTTTTACACCATTTTATCCCACTTTTAACCCATTTTACCCCATTTTAACTCATTTTTCAGAAACACAGCTGCCCCCCAGCAGAATTTCAGTGCTTTTTTTTTTTTTCAGCAGCCCAGATTCTGCTCCAAGTGCAGGGGGGAGGGGAAGGAATCTCCATAGCAACGTGTGGGAGGGCCGGGTGGGGGGGGGTTAGTGGGGGGCAGGGGGGAATAGGGCTGGCAGCAGCATGGGGGAAGGGGCTGGGGGAGGTCCCAGGGGGACATTCTGATTTCCTATGGCATCATGAAAACCTCCTTGGGGCCACATCCAGCACCACAGGACCATGCTCAGACCCCCAGCCCCATAGGACCATACAAGACCATGAGCAGATCCTCATGGGACCATGCCCAGCCCTACAAGACCCACAGGACCATGCTGAGACCCTCAGCCCCACACCCAGACCCAGAGGACCATGCTAGGATCCCGTGCCCAGCCCCACACCACCGTGCCCAGCCCCATAACCCCATGCCCAGCCCCACAGATCCCCATACCCCAACAGGACCACCTCTGGCCCCACCTCTGCTCCCCTCCCCGTGTGGAGCCAGGGGCAGGGGAGCCGCAGCGGGACACGCTGCCAGGGGCCGGGAGCGGGGCCGGCCGGGGCCGGCGGGGAGCCAGCGGCTCGGCGAGCGCGGCCCCGCGGCTCCGGTCCCGGCTTCGTTCACACGACCTCGTCCCACCCCCGGCACCCTCCCAGCGCGCCGGGACGGGCCCGCGGCCACCGGACAGGGAGAAGGGAAGGGAAGGGCTGGGAAAAGGCTTCCCGAAGTGCCGGCGATGGGATGGGGACGGTGGCGCAGGGATGGGGCTGGAGCCAGCGCTGCGGGGCGGCCCCGACCCTGTCCCCGACCCCGTCCCCAGCCCTGCCCCCGCCCCCGGCCCTGTCCCAGCCCCGCCCCCGGCCCTGTCCCCAGCCCCGACCCCGGCCCCGTCCCCAGCCCTGTCCCCGGCCCTGTCCCCAGCCCCGCCCCCAGCCCTGTCCCCAGCCTGTCCCCAGCCCTGTCCCAGCCCTGTCCCCAGCCCCGCCCCCGGCCCTGTCCCCAGCCCTGTCCCCAGCCCTGTCCCAGCCCTGTCCCCAGCCCTGTCCCCAGCCCTGTCCCCGGCCCTGTCCCCAGCCCTGTCCCCAGCCTGTCCCCGCCTGTCCCCGCCTGTCCCCAGCCTGTCCCCAGCCTGTCCCCAGCCTGTCCCTGCCTGTCCCCAGCCTGTCCCCAGCCTGTCCCCTGCCTGTCCCCAGCCTGTCCCCTGCCTGTCCCCTGCCTGTCCCCTGCCTGTCCCCAGCCTGTCCCCAGCCTGTCCCCAGCCTGTCCCCAGCCTGTCCCCAGCTGTCCCCTGCCTGTCCCCAGCCTGTCCCCAGCCTGTCCCCAGCCTGTCCCCTGCCTGTCCCCAGCCTGTCCCCAGCCTGTCCCCAGCCTGTCCCCTGCCTGTCCCCAGCCTGTCCCCTGCCTGTCCCCTGCCTGTCCCCAGCCTGTCCCCAGCCTGTCCCCTGCCTGTCCCCAGCCTGTCCCCAGCCTGTCCCTGCCTGTCCCCTGCCTGTCCCCCACCTGTCCCCAGCCTGTCCCCAGCCTGTCCCTGCCTGTCCCCAGCCTGTCCCCAGCCTGTCCCTGCCTGTCCCCAGCCTGTCCCCAGCCTGTCCCTGCCTGTCCCTGCCTGTCCCCAGCCTGTCCCCAGCCTGTCCCAGCCCTGTCCCCGGCCCTGTCCCCAGCCCTGTCCCCTGCTGATGGGGGCACTCGAACCTCAGTGTGGGGCAGTGGTGTGGGTACTGGTGTGGGTCACTCCATAGTCCTCATGGTCAAGATGACCTTCAAAGGTCCCTTCCAACCTGATGCATTCTGTGATTCCATACTGGTGTGGCACCCTGTGTACTGGTGTAGACCATTGAGTTATGAAGCACCAGTGAGGGGCATGATGCCCTGGTGAGGGTCACAATGCTACTGTTAGAGCCATGATACCCTAGCATGGGTCTTGATGCCACCGCCTTGCTCCCATTGTTGGGGTCATGATGCCCCAGTGAGGGGCACTGCATGCCACTGCAGGCCACTGCGTGCCACGACAGCACCAAGGGTCACAGGGTGGTCACAAGGAGTCAGGACACCCTGCCTGGGGCACAATGCTCCACTGTGACCATGGCCACACCATGGAGGGCATGGTGGTGTAGATCACAACATGCTAGGGTGGGTCACAACCCCCTCATGGTCCCTGGCACGTCACCCTCACCCTGGGTGGGCAGCACAACCCTGTGCCTGTGAATCTTTCCCCCCTGCCTCCTTCGGGGCCCCTGCTCAGGGTCCCCGGTGCCAGCCTCTGTGCCCATCCCCTGTTGGTGTCTCCCAACAGCAGGCTCTGTCCTCCTCAGGGTGCCCCAGTGCCAGGCTCTGTCCTTGTTCCCTGTCAGGGCCCTTGATGCCAGGCTCTGTCCCCATCCTTTATCAGTGTCCCTGGTGCCAGGCTCTGGCCCCATCCTCCACTGGGTAACCAACCCTGGACTCCGTCCCTGTCCCCTACCAGGTCACCAATGCCAGACTCTATCCCCATACCCTGACACCAGGCTCTGTCCCTGTGCCCTGCCAGGATCCCCAGGCCCTGGGTTCTGTCCCTGTCGCTGCTGGGTTCAGTGTCCTTAGGGCCAGCAGCTGCAGAGGGTCACTTTTGGGGCCATTTGGGGTTTTTTTTTTGGTTCCTGTTATTTATTCCTTCGCTGCCAGCAATGTCCTCCCTGAGACATTGTGTTCCTGCTCCACTGCCACCAGAGGCCACACTGCTTGTCCCCAGCTGTCCTTGGGGACAGAGCTGGACACACACACACAGCATTACCACGACCCCTCTTGTGTCCCCTCCCTGCACAAAAAGTGACATTTTTGTTCTTATTACAAAATAGCTTTTATTGGGAAAGGGCTGAGGTGGCACCACCTCGGGGTGGGCATTGGCTGGGATGCCACTGGGCTTGGGGACAGGGGGATGGGAGGGTGGCACATCCCTTCCATGGTGATGCTTCCCTTCCATGGTGGCACAGCCCTTTGCTGGTGGCACATCCCTTCCATGGTAGCACGTCCATTTGTTGGTGGCACATCCCTTCCATGGTGGCACATCCCTATCCCTTCCATGGTGGCACATCCCTTTCACGGTGCCACATCCCTTTGCTCCCCACACCAAGCCTTCATGGAAGTCAGGCAGAGAAAGAAGGCAGTGATGACCGGAAGCCCCTCCGTGTCACGTTGGGGGGACACATCAAAGTCATCTGCAGACCCAAGGGTTGAGCAGAGGCAGGAGGAGGAAGAAGGCAGGGGGCGGCCAGAGTCCCTCCCCAGAGGCGCTCAGCAGGGCGTGGGGGCTGGGCGGCGGCGGCAGAGGAGGCGTCGGAAGGCTGCACGGAAGTCCTGGTTGAAGATGGTGTAGATGAGAGGGTTGAGAGAGCTGTTCAGGTACCCAACCCAGAAGAAGAACTGGAAGACACCGTCGGGGACCTTGCAGCGGTGGGGACAGAGGGCACCCAGGCTGTAGAGGAAGAAGAAGGGGAACCAGCAGAGCACGAAGGCGCCGATGACCACGGCCAGCACGAAGGTGAAGCGCTGCTCCCTGTTCAGCTGAGCCTTCCTCCGCCAGGCGCTCAGCGCCGGCAGCCCCCGCGCCAGCACCACCTGCCCCGACCTGGTGGCCAGGGTGTCCCTGGGCTGTGCCCTGGGCTGTGGGGAGGGCTCTGTCCCAGCGTTCAGAGTGTCCTTGGGCTGTGCCCTGGGCTGTCCCCTGGGCTGTGGGGCTGGCCCAGTCCCAGTGCTGGGGGACACTGGGGGCTCCCCAGGGCTCAACAGCTCATCCGGGTTGGGCAGTGGGCAGGTGCCCGCGGGCTGGGCGCTGCTGGGCAGTGGTGGTGTTGGTACGGTGGCAGTGGTGGCACTGGCAGTGGTGGCAGTGGCAGTGGCAGTGGTGGCAGTGGCGGCAGTGGCAGCAGTGGCAGCGGTGGCAGCGGTGGCAGCAGTGGCTGTGGCAGCAGTGCGGGCGCGGTGGCGGCGCCTGGCGATCAGGTAGATGCGGAGGTAGACCAGGACCATGATGAGGCAGGGGGCGAAGAAGGAGCCCACGCTGGAAGAGAGGACGTACCAGGCCTCCTCGTTCAGCCGGCACTGAGGCCTCTCCTCGCCGGCCGCTGCCTTCCGCTCGCCCTGGTAGAGCAGGGGCGGGAGGGAGATGATGGCAGCGATGGTCCAGACCAGCAGGATGCTGAGCTTGACGCGGCGCGGGGTGCGGCACGGCACGGCCCTGCTGACCGCCCAGTACCGGTCCAGGCTGATGGCGCAGAGGTGCACGATGGAGGAGGTGCAGAAGAGGACGTCCAGCGCCAGGTAGAGCTGGCACCAGGCCTGCTGGAAGTACCAATAGCCCAGCAGCTCGTTGGCCAGGGAGAAGGGGATGATGAGGGTGGCCACCAGGATGTCGGCGGCCGCCAAGGACACCAGGAAGAGGTTCTGGGGCGCCCGCAGCGAGCGGCTGCTGAGCACGGCCAGGATCACCAGGCCGTTGCCCGCCACGGTGAAGAGCACCAAGAAGGTGATGATGGCGGCGATGGTGGCCGCGGCTTGCACGGAGTAGCCGCCCCGGGGCCCCTCCATGGCTGCAGGCGAGGGCTCAGCGCCGCCCCGGAGAGCGGAGGGAGCGGCCCGAGGGCTGCCGGCGGACACCGGGGGCCATGCTGCCTGCGCTGCCTGCAGGGCTGTCTGCCCTGCCCGCACCCTTGTCCTGCCTGCTGCTCCCCTGCTCTGCCTTGGTCCCTCCTGCTGCCTGCACCCCTGCGCTGCCTGCTCTGCCTTGGTCCCTCCTGCTGCCTGCACCCCTGCGCTGCCTACTCTGCCTTGGTCCCTCCTGCTGCCTGCACCCCTGCGCTGCCTGCTCGGACCTCTGCCTGCAATCCCTCCTGCCCCCTGCCCCCCTGCCCGGACCTCTGCCCGCACCCCTGCCCTTCCTGCAGGTTCCTACCGATGTCTGCACCCCTGCCCTGCTTGGGTCCCTACTGCTTCCCGCACCTTTGCCCTGCCTGCAATCCCTCCTGCTGCCTGACCTCTGCCTGCACCCCTGCCCTGCCTGCACCCCCCTACCCTGCCGGCAGCTCCGCGTGCTGCCCGCCCCCTGCCCGTTCCCGTGCCCCCTTGCCCTGCCCTGCCCTCACCCTACCTCCCGGTGCCGCCGCCGGTGCCGCCGGGCTCTGCGCTGCCGGGCGCCGCCTCCGCGGGGTTTTAAGCGGACGTGGGGGCTCGGGGGTGGGGGTGCCGGAGCCACCGCCCCTGGGGCGGAACCGGGGACACCACCGGCTGCTGGCGGGGCCGAGCTCCGCTCCGGGCTCCGCTGCCCCTCGTCACGGCACCCACATCGCTCCCTTAGTACCCATGGCCTTCCCCAGCACCCGCATCCCTCCCTGGTACCCAGGTCCCTCCCCTGGCACCCATCTGCTCCTCTGGTATCCCCTTTCCTCCCTCCCTCTCTGGTTCCTGCATCCCCCCTCCAGTGCCCACAGCCCTTCCCTGGTACCTATGCCCCTCTCCCAACACCCCCATCCCTCCCTGGAGCCTGCATCCCATCTGGGTTCCCACATCCCTCTCTGGCACCCACATCCCTCTACCTCAACCCACGACCCTCCCCTGGCACCTCCATCTCTTGTCCAGCACCTTCATCACTCCTTTCCTGACACCTGTGTCCTCCTCAGGACCTTCTTCCCTTTTCTGGCATCCACATCCTCCCCTGCTACCCCTTACCCAGTACCCACGTCCCTCACTGGCACCTCTGTCTCCTCTCCAGCACCCACATGATCCCCATACCCCCCCTGGCACTCATGCCCTCCTGGGCACCCACATCACTTCCTCAGCAGCCATGTGCTATCCCCAGCAGCCTGGCACCCACAGCACCCTCCCCAGTGTCTCCCTCTCTCCCTGATACCCCCCACCCAGCACCCACATCCCCCTCTGGTACCCACATTGCTCACTTAGCACCCTGTGGCCCTTCACAGCACCCCCATCCTCCCCTGGTACCTCCATCCCCCTCCCTGGCACCCACAGCCCACCTGGTACCTCACTCCCTCTCTGATACCCACACCCCTGCTACCTGTGCCCCTTCCTTGGCACCTCCATCTCTTTCCCAGCACCCACACCCCTCCTTCCCTCCCTGGCACCCACATACTTCTCTGGTACCCCCTCCTCTCACTGCCACCCCCTCCATCACCCACCTCCCTCCCTGGCACTCCCAGTGCTCCATCCCATGTCCCTCCTTCCCTCCCTCATACCCAGCACCCACAGCCCTCCTGGCACCTGTGTCCCCTTGCCCACCATCCACAGCTCTCCCTGGCACCCCTTACCCCTGTGCCCCCCCAGCACAAACATCCTCACACTTCTCAGCTGCCCTGCACCCCCCCCCCCCCCCCCCCCCGTTTCCCCTTCCCCACTCCCAACCCCAGGAGCCCCCCCCCCAGCTCCAGGCTCTTTCTCACTCCTTTATTGTTTTATTGAGGCTAGGGGCAGCACTTGCCAGCCCCTCAGCACCACTTTAGAGGGACCCCAGTGCCCCCCACCCTGTGGGGTGCCAACCCCAGCACCCCCCAGCTCCTCCTGTTCACCCCCCCGTTTTGTGTCCCAATCTGGGGGTTTGGGGGGGGGCTCTACCCCTCTCCCCTGAGTGCTGAGGAGGCCTTGGGAGCATTTTGAAGCCCCTGCTGGTGGCTCATGGCAGCTGCACAGCCACCAGCTCAGCAGGGCTGGGGCTGTGCCTGGGGGGGCTGAGGGGGGAATTGAGGCAGGGAGTGGGCTGGGAAGGTGCCTTGGGGCCCTGCTGCCACCCTCAGCCCCTGACCAACACCACAGGAAGGTGCCAGGGGGGTTAAACCCTGCTGGGTGCTGCTGGTGCCAGTTTGACTCAGGAGCCTCCTCCCCTCCCCAGCACCCTCCTGCTGCAGGCAAGAGGCAGGACTGGGGACAAGGGGACAGAAGGACAGACTGCCCCAGCCCCCAGGCTGCTGTCCCATGGATCCCACCCCCTCCACCACCTTCTCCTCCTCTGCTCCAAGCCTTCCAGTGGGGGAAGGTCAAACCCTGGGCCCTGCAGGGTGAGGGGGAAGGACTCAGTCACCTCTTGGGAGCATTTAGGGCAAAACCCTGCCCCATGCCACCCTCCAGCCCCTTCCTGGGCTGGCATCCACCTCCCTTCTCTCTGTGTCACCACCCTGAGCTCTGTGGCTCTCCCTGAGCCCCCCTGGCTGGGGGGTGATGGTGCCAGTGATGGTTCCAGCCCTGAGCAGGGCTCTCCCATTTCAGATCAGCCTGGCAGCTCCTTCCAGCTCCACCTGTGGCTCACAGATGCCCAGGAAGTCGATGTCCTCCCTGGTGCCAGCATGGGGGGACAGCTGCAGAAGTGCCTCCCCTGTGGGGCTTTGCTTCAGGTAGGCCTCCAGGGACTTCAGCAGCTGCTTTGGTTTCTTTTTGGTGGCAAGTTCCAGCTCTGGGGAGGGCAGAGGGAAAGGTGTGAGGAGGGAGAGCCAAGTCTGGATGCTGTCAGGGAGGCTGAATGCTCCCAGGGGGAGGTCTGCAGCCCCTGTCCCAAAGTGTCCCAGCAGCAAAGGGCACAACTGTGGCTCAGAACCACAGAACCCTACAGCTGTTGGGGATGGAAGAGACCTTGGAGCTCATCAGGGCCAACCTCTCCCCTGGAGCTCACAACCACCACCACTGCTGCTGAGCCACTGCCACCAACCCACAGCCTTCACCCCCAGCAGTCTCTGCCACCCCTCTGGGGATGGATCACAGGTGTCAGGGGTTGGAAGGGACCTCTGGAGATCTTGGAGTCCAAGCCCCTGCCAGAGCAGGAGCAGAGAACCCAGCACAGGTCACACAGGAACACATCCAGACAGGGCTGGAAAGGCTCCAGAGCAGGAGACTCCACAACCTCTCTGGGCAGCCTGCTCCAGGGCTCTGGGACCCTCATAGTGCAGAAGTTCCTCCTCATGTTGAGGTGGAACCTCCTGTGCTGAGTTTCTATCCATTGCCCCTTGGCCTATCCCAGGGCACAGTGAGCAGAGCCTGGCCCCTGCCTCCTGCCCCCCAGCCCTCAGCTCTTTGATCAGATCCCTCTCAGCCTTCCCATCTCCAGACTCCACCACTGCCCTGGGCAGCCTGGGCCAGGCCCTGAGAACTCTTCCTAGGAAGAAATTGTTCCTCATGTCCAACCCAAACCTCCCCTGACACAGCCTGAGGCCATTTCCTCTCATTCTGTCACTTGTTCCCTGGGAGCAGAGCCCAACCCCCCCTGGCTCCAGCCTCCTCTCAGGAGCTGTAGAGAGCAATGAGGTCTCCCTCAGCCTCCTCTTCTCCAGCCTCAACCCCCCCAGCTCCCTCAGCTGCTCCTCCCCAGCCTCTTCTCCAGACCCTTCCCCAGCTCTGTTCCCTTCTCTGGCCCTGCTCCAGCCCTCAAAGTCCTTCTGGCACTGAGAGCCCAACCCTGACCCCAGGCTTCCAGCTGTGGCCTCCCCTGTGCCCAGCCCAGGGGCACCATCATGCCTACAGACCTCCTGGCTTGATCCAGGCTTGTGAGGAGCCAGCAGCTGGGGGCAGCCTTCCCCACAGCAAACAAGCCCACTGCTCATTTAGCCCTCACTAATTAGTAGTCTCAGCACCTCCCCTAAGCTCTTCACTGCTCACAGGACTTGATGCAACCACCCAGCACGATGGGAGAGAGCTGGGGGAGGGCAGGAGTGTCCCTCTGTGTGACCCACTGTGACACAGCAGCCCCAGACCACAGCAGGAGCTTCCATGAGGAGAAGCAGCCCCCAGCAGGGAGCTGGCTTCAGAGAGTCATGGAATGGGTTGGGTTGGAAGGGACCTCAAAGCTCATCCAGCTCCAAGCCCCTGCCATGGGCAGGGACACCTCCCACCAGCCCAGGCTGCTCAAGGCCTCATCCAGCCTGGCCCTGAACACCTCCAGGCAGGAGGCAGCCACAGCCTCCCTGGGCAACCTGTGCCAGAGCCTCCCAGGCTGCTGGGGGGAGGGGGGGAAGGTTGAAGGATGCAGGTTGGGGCTTCCTGAGCTGCTACAGCCCCTGAGGGTTGGGCTCAGCAGGACAGCAGGGTGCTGCGAAGCTGCTGAGTTGGTCCTCTGGCTGTGAGTTTTCCTCAGTGGGGACAAGAGGAGGAAGTAGCGAGGGGGGATAGAACGTATTGGCATACAGGCGAAGAGAAGTTCGTGAAGAAGAAAGAAGAGTAGAGGAAGAGGACGAGAAGGGAAGAAGGAGAGAAAGAAGGAGAAGAGAAAGAGGAAGAAAGAAGGAGAGAAGAAAGAAGAAGAAGAAGAGAGAAGAGAAGAGAAGAAGAGAGAAGAGAAGAAGAAAGAGAGAAGAAGAGAAGAAGAGAAGAAAGAAGAGAAGAAGAAGAGAAGAAGAGAAGAAGAGAAGAGAAGAAGAGAAGAAGAAGAAGAAGAAGAGAAGAAAGAAGAGAAGAAAGAAGAAGAAGAGAAGAAGAAGAGAAGAAGAAGAAGAGAGAAGAAGAAGAGAAGAAGAAGAAGAAGAGAAGAAAGAGAAGAAGAAGAGAGAAGAAGAGAAGAGAGAAGAAGAAGAAGAAGAGAAAGAGAAGAAGAAGAGAGAAGAAGAAGAGAAGAAGAAGAGAAGAGAGAAGAAGAGAAGAAGAAGAAGAGAGAAGAGAGAGAAGAGAAGAGAAGAAGAGAAGAAGAAGAAAGAAGAAAGAAGAGAAGAAGAAGAGAGAGAAGAGAAAGAGAAGAAGAGAAGAAGAAGAAGAAGAAGGAAAGAGAGAGAAGAGAAGAGAAGAAGAGAAGAAGAGAAGAGAAGAGAAGAAGAAGAAGAGAAGAAGAGAAGAAGAGAAGAAGAAAGAAGAGAGAAAGAAGAAGAAGAAGAAGAAGAGAAGAAGAAGAGAAGAGAAAGAGAGAGAAGAAGAGAGAAGAGAAGAAGAAGAAGAAGAGAAGAGAAGAAGAGAAGAAGAAGAGAAGAAGAGAAGAGAAGAAGAAGAGAAGAGAAGAGAAGAAGAGAAGAAGAAGAGAGAAGAAGAGAAGAAGAGAGAAGAGAAGAAGAAAGAAGAGAAGAGAAGAAGAGAGAGAGAAGAAGAAGAAGAGAAAGAAGAGAGAAGAAGAGAAGAAGAGAAGAAGAAGAGAAAGAGAGAAGAAGAAGAAGAAGAGAAGAGAGAAGAGAAGAAGAAAGAGAAGAAAGAAGAGAAGAAGAAGAGAAGAGAGAAGAAGAAGAGAGAAGAAGAGAAGAAAGAAGAAGAGAAGAGAGAGAAGAAGAGAGAAGAGAGAAGAAGAAAGAAGAGAGAAGAGAGAGAAGAAGAAGAAGAGAAGAAGGAAGAGAAGAGAAGAGAAGAGAAAGAAGAGAGAGAAGAGAAGAAGAGAGAAGAAGAAGAGAAGAAGAGAGAAGAAGAGAAAGAAGAGAAGAAGAAGAAGAGAAGAAGAGAGAAGAGAAGAAGAGAAGAAGAGAAGAGAGAAGAAGAAGAGAAGAGAAGAAGAAGAGAAGAAGAGAAGAGAAGAAGAAGAGAAGAGAAGAAGAGAAGAAGAAGAGAAGAAGAAGAAGAGAGAAGGAAGAAGAGAAGAGAGAAGAAGAGAAGAGAAGAAGAGAGAAGAAGAAGAGAAGAAGAGAGAAGAGAAGAGAAGAAGAGAAGAAGAAGAGAAGAGAAGAAGAGAGAAGAGAGAAGAAGAGAAGAGAAGAAGAAGAAGAGAGAAGAGAAGAAGAGAGAAGAAGAAGAAGAGAAGAAGAGAAGAAGAAGAAGAAGAGAAGAAGAGAGAAGAAGAGAGAAGAGAGAAGAAGAAGAAGAGAAGAGAGAGAAGAAGAAGAGAAGAGAAGAAGAAGAGAAAGAAGAAGAAGAGAAGAGAGAAGAGAAGAAGAGAGAGAGAAGAAGAGAAGAGAAGAGAAGAAGAGAAGAAGAGAAGAAGAAGAGAGAGAGAAGAAGAGAAGAAGAGAAGAGAAGAAGAGAAGAAGAAGAGAAGAGAAGAAGAAGAGAGAGAAGAAGAAGAGAAGAAGAGAAGAAGAAGAAGAGAGAGAAGAAAGAAGAGAGAAGAAGAAGAAGAAGAGAAGAGAAGAGAGAAGAGAAGAGAAGAAGAGAAGAGAAGAAGAGAAGAGAAGAAGAGAAGAAGAAGAGAGAAGAAGAAGAGAAGAGAAGAAGAAGAGAGAAGAAGAGAAGGAGAGAAGGAAGAGAAAGAAGAAGAGAAGAAGAGAAGAGAAGAGAAGAGAAGAAGAAGAAAGAGAAGAAGAAGAAGAGAGAGAAGAAGAAGAAGAAGAAGAAGAGAAGAAGAGAGAAGAGAAGAAGAAGAAGAGAGAAGAAGAGAAGAAGAAGAGAAGAGAAGAGAAGAAGAGAAGAGAAGAAGAAGAAGAAGAAGAGAAGAGAGAAGAGAAGAAAGAAGAAGAAGAGAAGAAGAAGAGAAGAGAAAGAAGAAGAAGAAGAAGAAGAGAAGAGAAGAAAGAGAAGAAGAAGAGAAGAAGAAGAAGAGAAGAGAAGAAAGAAGAGAAGAAGAGAAGAAGAAGAGAAGAAAGAAGAAGAGAGAAGAAGAAGAAGAAAGAAGAAGAGAGAAGAAGAAGAGAAGAGAAGAGAAGAGAAGAAAGAAGAAGAGAAGAAGAAGAGAGAAGAAGAAGAAGAGAGAAGAAGAGAAGAAAGAGAAGAAGAAGAAGAAGAAGAAGAGAAGAAAGAAGAGAAGAAGAAGAGAAGAAGAAGAAAGAAGAAGAAGAAGAGAAGAAAGAAGAGAAGAAGAAGAAGAAGAAAGAAGAAGAAGAAGAGAGAAGAAAGAAGAAGAGAAGAAGAAGAAAGAAGAGAAGAGAAGAAGAAGAAGAGAAGAAGAGAAGAGAAAGAAGAGAAGAAGAGAAGAAAGAAGAAGAAGAGAGAGAAGAGAAGAAGAAGAAAGAAGAAGAAGAAGAGAAGAAGAGAAGAAAGAAGAAGAAAGAAGAAAGAAGAAGAAGAGAAAGAAGAAGAGAAGAAGAAGAGAAGAAGAAAGAAGAGAAGAAAGAGAAGAAGAGAAGAGAAAGAAGAAAGAGAAGAAAGAAGAAGAAGAAGAGAAAGAAGAGAAGAAGAAAGAAGAGAAGAAGAAGAGAAGAAGAAGAAGAAGAGAAGAAGAAGAAGAGAAAGAAGAAGAAGAAGAAGAAAGAAGAAGAAGAGAAGAAGAGAAGAAAGAAGAGAAGAAGAAGAAGAGAAGAAGAGAAGAAGAGAGAAGAGAAGAAGAAGAGAAGAAAGAAGAAGAAGAGAAGAAAGAAGAGAAGAAGAGAAGAAGAAGAAAGAAGAGAAGAAGAGAAGAAGAAGAAGAAGAAGAGAAGAAGAGAAGAAGAAGAAAGAAAGAAGAAGAAGAAGAGAAGAGAAAGAAGAAGAAAGAAGAAGAAAGAGAAGAAGAGAAGAAGAAGAGAAGAAGAAGAAGAAAGAAGAGAAGAAGAAGAAGAAAGAAGAAGAAGAAAGAAGAGAAGAAGAGAAAGAAGAAGAAGAAGAAGAGAAGAAGAAGAGAAAGAAGAAGAAGAGAAGAAGAGAAGAAGAAGAGAAGAAAGAAGAAGAAGAAGAAGAAGAAAGAGAAGAAGAAGAGAAGAAGAAGAAGAAGAGAAGAAGAAGAGAGAGAAGAAGGAAGAGAAAGAAGAGAAGAAGAAGAGAAAGAAGAAGAAGAGAAGAAGAAGAGAAAGAAAGAAGAAGAAGAAAGAAGAAGAAGAAGAAGAAGAGAAGAAGAAGAGAAGAAGAGAAGAGAAGAAGAAGAAAGAAGAAGAGAAGAAGAGAAGAAGAAAGAAGAAGAGAAGAAGAAGAAGAAGAGAAGAAGAGAAGAGAGAAAGAGAAGAAGGAGAAGAGAAGAAGAGAAGAAGAAGAGAGAAAGAGAGAAGAGAGGAAGAAGAGAAGAGAAGAGAAGAGAAGAAGAAGAGAGAAAGAAGAGAAGAAGAAAAGAAGAGAGAAGAAGAGAAGAAAGAAGAAGAAGGAAGAAGAAGAAGAGAAGAGAGAGAAGAAGAGAGAAGAAGAGAAGAAGAGAAGAGAGAGAAGAAGAAGAAGAGAAAGAGAGAAGAAGAAGAAAAGAAGAGAAAGAAGAAGAAGAAGAGAGAAGAAGAAGAAGAAAGAAGAAGAGAAAAGGAGAGAGAGAAGGGAAGAAGAGAAAGAGAGAGAAGAAAGAAGAAGAGGAAGAAGAAGAGAGAGAAGAGAGAAGAAGAGAGAAGAAGAGAAAGAAGAGAAAGAGAAGAAGAGAAGGAGAAGGGAAGAAGAAGAGAAGAAGAAAGAGAAGAAGAGAAGAGAAGGAAGAAGAAGAGAAGAAGAAGAGAAGAAGAGAGAAAGAAGAGAAGAGAAGAAGAAGAAGAAGGAGGAAAGAAGAAGAAGAAGAAGAAGGAGAGAAGGAGAAAAGAGGAAAGAGGAAGAAGAAGGGAAAAGAGAAGAGAAAGAAGAAGAAGGAGAAGAAGAAGAGAAAGAAGAAAGAGAAAAGAAGAGGAGAGAAAGAGAGAAAGAGGAAGAGAAGAGAAAGAAGAGAAGAAGGAAGGAAGAGAAGGAAGAAAGAAAGAGAAGAGAGAAGGAAGAAGGAGAGGAGAAAGAAGAGAGAGAAGAAAGAGAGAAAGAAGGAGAGAAGAAGAAGAGAAGAGAAAGGAGAAGAAGAAGAGAGAGCGAGAGAGAAGAGAAGAAGAGAGAAGAAGAAGAAGAAGAAGAAGGAAGAGAAGAAAAGGAAGAGGAAAAGAGAAGAGAAGAGAAGAAAGAAGAAAGAATCGGAGAGAAGGAGAAAGAGAGAAAGAAAGAAGAGGAAGAAGAAGAAGGAGAAAGAGGAAGGAGGTAATGAGAAGGAGAGAAGAAAGAAGAAGAGGAGAAGAAGAAGAAGGAAAGAGAGGAGAGAGAGAAGAGAAAGAAAAGAAGAGGGAAAGGAAGAGAAGGAGAAAGAAGAAAGAAGAAGAAAGGAGAGAGGAAAGAAAAGAAGAGGGAAGAGGAGATAAGAAGAGGAAGAGGAGAAGAAGAGAGAAAGGAAGAGAGAGAGAAAAGAGAAGGAGAGAAGAAAAGAGAAGAGAGAAAGAAAGGAAGAGAAGAGAGGAAAGAGAAGGAAGAAAGAAGGAGAGAGAGAAGGAGAAAGAGGAAGAAAGAAAGAAGAGGAAGAGGAGAGGAAGAAGAGAAGAAAGAAAAGAAGAGAAAGAGAAGAATGAGAAAGAAGAAAGAAAGAGGAAGAAGAAAGAGGAAGAAGAGAAGGAAGAGAAGAAGAGAGAAAAGAAGAGAGAAGAGAAAAGAAGGAGAGAAAGAAGGAAAGAAGAGGAGAAAGAAGAGAAGAAGAAGAAAAGAAGAAGAAGGAGGAGGAAAGGAAGAAAGGAAGAAGAGAAGAGAAGAAGAAAGAAAGAGGAGAGAAGAAAGAAGAGAGAAAAGAAGGAGAAGAGAAAAAGAGAGAAAGAGAAGAGAAGAAGAGGAAAGGAGGAGAAGAAGAGAGAAGAAAAGAGAAAGAAAGAAGAAGAAGAAGAGAAAGAAGAAGAAGAAAGAAGAAGGAGTAGAGAAAGAGAGAAGAAGGAAGAAAGAGAAAGAAAGAAGAGAGAGAAGAAAAGAGGAAGAAGAAGAAAGAAGAGATAGAGAAGGAAGAGAAAGGGAAAGAGAAGAGAAAAAGAGGAAGGAGAGAAGAGAGAAGGGAAGAGAAGAAGAGGAAGAAGAAAGAAGAAGAGAAGAGAATAGAAAGAAGAAAGAGAAGAAGAAGAACAGGAGAGATGGAAGAGAAGAAAAGAGAAGAGGAAGAAGAAAAGGAATGAAAAGGAAAGAAGAGAAGGAGGAAAGAAAAAGAAGAAGAAGAAGAGTAGAAGGGAGAAAAGAGAAAGAAAGAAGAAGAGAGAGAAGAAGAAGAAAGAAAGGAAAGAGAAGAAAGGAGAAAGAAGAAGGAAAGAAGGAAAGTGAGAAAGAAAAGAGAGAAAGGAAGAGAAAGAAGGAAGGAAAGGAAAGAGAGAAGAAGAGACGAAAGAGAAGAAGGAAGGAAGAGACAGAGAAGAGAAGAAGAAGGAGAAGGAAGAGAGGAAAGAGGAGAGAGAGCAGGAGAAGAAGAGAAAGAGAAGGAAGAGAAGGAAGAAGAAGAGACAGAGGAAGAAGAAAGAAGAAGAGAGAAGAGAAGAAGATGGATAGAGAAGAAGAAGATGAAGAAGAAGAAGAGGAAAGAGAGAAGAAGAGAAGAGAGAAGAAAGGAAGAAGAAGAGAAGAAGAAAGGAAGAAGAAAGGAGGAAGAGAATAAGAAGAAAGGAGAAGAGGAGAAGAGAAGAAGGGAAGAGAGAAGAAAGAAGAAGAGGAAGAGAAAGAGAGGAAGAGACGGAGAAAAGAGAAAGGAAGAAGAAGAAGAGAAGGAAGAGAAGAGAAGAAGAGAAGAGAGAAAGAAGAAGAAGAAGGAGAGAGAAGAGATGGAAGAAAAGAGAGAAGAAGAGGAGAAGAAAGAAGAAAGAGAAGAAGGAAAGATGGAAGAGAGGAAGAAGAAGAGAGAAGGAGAGAGGAAGAGAGAGAGAAGGGAAAGAGAGAAGAAGGAGAGAGAGGAAGAGAGGAAGGAGAGAAGAAAGAAGAGAGAAGAGAAGGAGGAAGAAGAGAAGAAGGAGGAGAAGAAGAAGAAGAAGAAGAGAGAGAAGAAGAAGAGAAGAGGAGAGAGAGGAAGAGAAGAGAAGAGAGAAGAAAGAAGAAGAGAAGAAGGAAAGAAGAAGGAAAGAAAGAAGAGAAGAGAAGGAAGAAGAGAAGAAGGAAGAGAGAAGAAAGGAGAGGAGGAAGAAGAGAAGAAAGAAGAAGAAGGAAGAGAAGAAGAAGAAAGAGAGAGAAGAGAAGAGAAGAAGAAGAGAAGAAGGAAGAGAGAGGAAAGAGAAGAAAAGAGAAGAGAAGGAGGAGAAGAAGAGAGAAGAAAGAGAAGAAGAAGAGAAAGAAAGGAGAAGGAAGAAGAGGAGGAAGAAAAAGAGAGAGAGGAGAAGAAGAAAGAGAGAGAGAGAAAAGGAGAGAAGAGAAGTAGGAAAGAAGAGAAGAAAGAAGGAGAAGAAGAAGAGAAGAAGAGAGAGAGAAGAGGAGGAGAAGAAGTAAGAGAAAGAAGAAAGGGAGAAAGAAGAGAAGATAAGGAGGAGAGAGAGGAGAGAAGAGAAGAAGGAGGAGAAAGGGGAAGGAGGAAAGAAAGAAGACGAGGAGAACGGAGAAGGAGAAAGAGGAGGGAGAAGGAAAGAAAAGGAGAAGAAAGAAAGAAGGGAAGAGAAGAATGCGAGAAAGAGGAAAGAAGGAGGAGAAGAGAAGAAGGAGGAGAGAAGAATAGAAAGAGGAGAGGAAGAAAGAAGAGAAGAGAGAAAGAGAAGAGAGAGATAGAGAGAGGAAAGAGGAAGAAAGAAGAGGAGATGAGAGAGAAAGGAAGAAGAAAGAAGAGGAGAAGAAGGAGAAGGGGAAAGAAGAAAGGAGAAGGAAGGACAGAGAAAGAGAGAAAGAAGAGAACAGAAGAAGAAGAAAGAAGAAAGAGAAGAGAGGAAGAAGAAAGAAAGAGAGAGAAAGGGAGAGAGTGAAGAGAAGAGGAGAAAGAAAGAAGAGGAGAAGAAGAGAACAGAGGAAGGAATAGAGAAAGGACGAAGGGGGAGGAAGAGAGAGAAGGGAAAGGAAGGGAGAGGAAAGAGGAAGAGGAAGAAAGAAGAAGAAGAAGGCAGAGAAGAGAAGAGAAAGGGGAAGAGAGAGGAGAGATAGGAGGAGAGAAGAGAGAGGAATGAGATGGAGAAGGAAGAAGGGGGTAGAAGGCAAGGGAGAAGAAAGAGATGAGAGGGAGAAGAAGGAGGAGAGGGAGAGGGGAGGAGGAGGGAGGAAGGAGGGAAGAGGGGAGGAAGAGACAGGGAGGAGAGGGGGGAAGAGAAGAAAGAGGAGGAAGGAAAGGAGGGAGAAGGAGGGATGGAAGAGGGGAAAGAAGAGTGAAGAGAAGAGATAGGAGAGAACTCCAGCCCAGGTGAGGAAGGAGTGGTGAAGAGATGAAGAGAGAGAGAGAGAAGAGGGTGAAGAGGAGAGGAGAAGAAGAGAAGGAAGAAGAGGAAGGAGAGAAAGAGGAGAGAGGAGGGGAGAAGAAGACGGGAGAGGGAGGAGGGGAAGAAGGTGAAGGGAGGAAGGGGGAATGAGGAGAGAAAGGAGGAGGGGGGGGAAGAGAGAGAGAAGGGGAGAAGAGAGGAAGCGAAGGAGGAAGGAGAAAGAGAGGAAGGAGAGAGGAGGGAGCGAGGGAATGGAGGGAGAGAAGAAGAGGGGAAGAAGGAAGAGAGGGGGGGGGAGGGAAGGGAAGGAGGGAAGGGAGGGGAGAAGGGGAGGAGGATAGAGAGGGGGGAAGAGGAAGGAGGGAGGGGGGGGGGGGAAGGGGGGGGGGAGAGGAAGGAGGGAAGGGGAGGAGGAGAGGAGGGGGAAGAGAAGGGGGAGGGGGAAGGGATGAGGGAGAGGAGGAAGAGAGGGGGGGGAAGGGGGGAAGGGGAGGAGAGGGGGGGGGGGGGGGGAGGAAGGGAGAGGGGGAAGGGAGAGGGGGGGGGGGAGAGGGAGGGAGGGGGAGGGAGGAGGGGAAGGAGAGGAGGGGAGGGGAAGGGGGGGGAAGGGAGGGGGGAGGAGGAGGGGGGAAGGGGAGGAGGGAGGAGAGGGGGTGGAAGGAGGGGAGAGAGGAGGAAGGAGGGAGGGGGGGAAGGAAGAGGAGAGGGGAAGAGAGGGGAGGGGGGAGGAAGGGGAGGAGAGGAGGGGAAGGAGGGAGAGAGGGGAGAGGAGAAGAAGAGGAGGAGGAGAGGAGGGGGGAGGAAGACGGAGGGAGAAGGACAGGGAAGGGAGGAGGAAGGGGAGGGGAGGGAGAGAGAGGGAGGGAGAGGAGAGGGGGGGGGGGGAGAAGAAGGGGCTGAAGGAGAGGAGAGGAGAGAGGGGGGGAGAGAGGAGAGAGGGGGAGGAGGGAGGGGGAGAGGGAGGGGAGAGAGGGAGGGGGAAGGGAGGAGGGAAGGAAGGAGGGAAGGGAGGAGATGGGGAGAGAGGAGGAGGAGGAGGAGGAGGGAGGAAGAGGGAGAGGGGGGGAGAGGAGAGAGGAGGAGGGAGAGGAGGAGAGAGGGGGGAGAGGGGAGGGGGAGAGGAGGGGGAGAGAGGGAGGAAGAGATGGGAGAGAGGGAGGAGGAAGGGAGGAGAGAGGGGGGGGAGAGAGAGGGAAGAAGAGGAGAGGAAGGAGGGGGGAGGAGAGGAGAGGGGAGGGGGGGGGGAGGGGGAAGAGGAGGGAGGGGGAAGGGGGGGGGAGAAGAAGGAAGAGGGGGAGGGGGGGGGGGGAGAAGGGAGAGAGGGGGGGGAAGGGGAGGAGGGGGGAGAGAGGGGGAGGGGGAGGGGAGGAGGGGGAGAAAGGAGGAAGGGGGAGGGGGGGAGGGAGGAAGAAGGGGAGGAGGGGAGGAAGAAGAGAGGAGGGGGAGAGTGGAGGGGAGGAGGGAGAGGGAGAAGAGAGGAAGAGGAGGGGAGGAAGGGAGGGGAGAGGAGGGGAGAGAGGGAGGAGGAGAAGAGGGGGGAAGGGGGGGGGAAGGAGGAGGGAGAAGGGGGGGAGAGGGGAGGGGGAGAGGGGGGAGGAGGGGGGAGGGGGGGGGGGGGGGGGGGGGGGGGGGGGGGGGGGGAGGGGAGGGGGGGGGGGGGGGGGGGGGGGGGGGAGGGGGGGGGGGGGGGGGGGAGGGGGGGGGGAGGGGGGAGGGGGGGGGGGGGAGGGGGGGGGGGAGGGGGGGGGGGGGGGGGAGGGGGGGGAGGGGGGGGGGGGGGGGAGGGGGGGGGGGGGGGGGAGGGGGGGGAGGGGGGGGGGGGAGGGGGGGGGGGAGGGGGGGGGGGGGGGGGGGGAGGGGGGGGGAGGGAGGGGGGGGAGGGGGGGAGGGGGGGGGAGGGGGGGGGGGGGAGAGGGGGGGGGAGGGGAGGGGGGGGGGGAGGGGGGGGGGGGGGGGAGGGGGGGGGGGGAGGGGGAGGGGGGGGGGGGGGGGGGGGGGGGAGGGGGGGGGAGGGGGGGGGAGGGGGAGGGGGGGGGGGAGGGGGGGGGGGGAGGGGGGGGGGGGGGGGGGGGGGGGGGGGGGGGAGGAGGGGGGGGGGAGGGGGGAGGGGAGGGAGGAGGGGAGAGGAGGGGAGAGGGGAGGGGAGGGAGGGGAGAGGGGGGAGGGAGGGAGGGGGGAAGGGGGGGGGGGGGAGAGGAAGGAGGGGGAGGGGAGGAGGGGGGGGAGGGGGGGAGGGGGGGGAGGGGGGGGGAGAGGAGGAGGGGGGGAAGGGGGAGGGGAGGGGAAGGGAAGGGGGGAGGGGAGGAGGGGAGGGGGGAGAGGGGGGGGGGGAAGGGGAAGAGGAGGGGGGGGGGAGGGAGGGGGAGGGGGAGGGAAGAGAGAGGGGGGAGAGGGGAGGGGAGGAGGGAGAGGGGGGGGAGAGGGAAGGGGGGGGGGGAGGGGGGAAGAGGAGGGAGGGGGGGGGGAGGGGGGGGAGGAGGGGGGGGGGAGGAAGGAGGGGGGAAAGGGGAGGGGGAGGAGAGGGGGGAAGGAGAGGGGGGGAAGGGAGAGGGGGGGGAAGGAGGAGGAAGGGGGAGGGGGGGAAGGGAGAGGGGGAGGGGGGGGAGAGGGAGGGAGAAGGGGGGGGGGAAGGAGGGAGAGAGGGGGAAGGGAAGGGGGGGGGAAGGGGGAGGGAAGGGGGAAGGAAGAGGGGAGAAGGAAGGGGAGGGAGGGGGAAGGGGGGGAGGGAAGGGAAGAGAGGGGGGAAGGGGGGGAGGGGGGGAGGAAGGAGGAGGGGGGGAGGGAAGGGAGAAGGATGAGGGGAGGGGAAGAGGAAGGGGAGGAGAGAGGGGGATGAGGGAAGGGGGAAGGAGAGGGAAGGAGGAAGAGGGGGGGGGAGAGGAGGAAGGAGAGGGGAGAGGGGAGGAGGGGAGGAGAGGAGAAAGGGAAGGGGGAAAGGTGGGATGAGGAAGGGAGGGGAGGAGGGGAGGGGGAAAGGGAGAAGGGGGGGGGGGGAGAGGGAGGAAGGAGGAATGGAAGAAAAAGAAGAGAGGAAAGGGAAAGAGAATAAGAGGGGAGAGGAAGAGGGGAGAGGAGGGGGGGGGAGGGAGGAGAGGGAAGAGGAGAAGGGAGAGGAGGAGGGAGGGGGAGAAGAGGAGAGAGAAGGGAGGAAGGGAGAGGGGAAGGGGAAGAAAGGAGGGGGAAGGAAGGGAGGGGCGGGGGGAGGGAAGGGGGGAGGGAGGGAGAAGGAGGGGGGAGAAGGAGGAGAAGAGAGATGAATGAAGAGGGGGAAGAGGAGGGGGAGAGGAAGGGGAGAAGGAGAGGGAAGAGGGAGGGAGAGGGAAGAGGGAGGAGAGGAGGGAAGAGGAGAGGAAGAGAGGAGGAAGGGAAAAGGGGGAAGAGGAAGGAGGGGAGAGGGGAGGAAAAGATGAAGAGAGAGGGAGGAGGGAAGGGGGAAGGAAGGGGAAGGAGAAGGAGAAGAAGGGGAGGAGGAGAAGAGAGGGAGAAGGAGGGAGAGGAAGGGGGAAGGAAGAGGGAGGAAGGAGGGGAGGGAAGAAGGGAGGGAAGGAGGGAGGGACGAGGGACGGGGACGGATGGGAGGAGAAGGAGGGAGGGATGGAGGGAGGGGAAGGAATATCCAGGGAGGGAAGGAGGGGGAGGGATCGGGGGGGGAAGGTGGGACGATTCCGGATGGAGGGAGAGAGATGGAAGGAGGGGACGTGGAGTGATAGGGGAGAGAGAGGGAGTGGAGGTGACGCGAAGGAGAGGGAAGTGGAAAAGGACGAGAGAAATGAAAACGAAGAATGAGAAGTAGGTGAAAGGAGAGGAAAGAGTGGGAGTAACGAAGGGGAGTGAAGAAAGAATTGGGGAGAAGGGATGGTTAGGTTGAGCGAAAGGAGAAGGGGGATGAAAAAAAAATAGAGAAGAAGAGTAAGAGGGGGAGAAAGAAGTAGAAGGAAAGGGAAAGGCGAGACGGCGAAAGAGGGGAAAAAAAGGTGATTTTGCAGGGAACGAAATACGGGTAGAGGATGACAGAAAGAGAAATGAAGGAAGAACAGAAGGAGGGGGAAAGAGAAGGGAAGCGGAAAAGAATAGGGAAAATTGAAAGAAGAGAAGATGGAAAAAGGAAAGTAGTATGGGTAGAAGAAAAGAAAATACACTCGGCCAGGGTGAGGGGGAGAAGAAGGAGGTATGGAGAAGGAAGATCGAAAATTGAGGAAACGATACTGAAGGAAGAGGGAATCGAGTTGGAAGAAGAATGGTTGATAGAAAGAAAGAAAGAGAAAGGATAGAGAAGACAGTGAAAAAAGAAAGGGGGGGTAGCGGTTCGAGAGGGGGGGGGGGAAGTGGGAAAGTGGAGGAAGGAACGAAGCGGGGAGGAATGAAGTGGAGTAGGAAAAGAAGGGGGGCATGGAGGGCGGAACTTGAAGAAAAAGGAAAGAAAGAACAGGGGGTGGAGAGAGAAGCGAAAGAAGGAGGAATGGAAAGAAAAGGAAGTTGGTATGAGTTTGAAAGACTGAGAAAAGAGACGAAGAAGTAGAGGGGAAGAAAGAGAGGAAGGGGAAAGGATAGGGGGAGAGAAGATGAGAAAGGGAAAGAGGAGTGGGAGAGAATGAAAGGAAGGAAAGAAGGAAAAAGAGGAGAGGATAAGGAAAGGAAGAAGATGGGAACAGGAAGAAACGAAAGAACAGAAGAAAGGATAGAAGAGAAGAGGGGGGGAAGAAGGGGAAAGGATCGGGAGGGAGGGGGGGGGCATAATTGAAGAGAGGGAATGAGAAAGAGGGGGCGGTGGGGGAGGGGGGGGGGGGGGGGGGGGGGGGGGGGGGGGGGGGGGGGGGGGGGGGGGGGAGGAAGGAAAAGAGGGGGAAGAAGAAAGAGAGGAGGGTAAGAGCGAAAAGGAAAAGAAAAGAAAGAAAAAAGAAAGGAAGAAGAAAAGAGAGGAGAAAAGAAGAAAGAGAGGAAAGAAGAGAGAAGGAAGAGAGAGAAAAAGAAAAGAAGAAGAGAAAGAGAATAGAAGGAAGAGGAAGAAGAAGAAGAAAGGAAGAAAAGAGGAAAGTAGAGACAGGAAGAAAGAAGAGAAGAAGCAGAGAAGAAGAGAGAAGAAAGGAGAAAGAAGAGAGAGAAGAGAAGAAGAAGAAGGAGAAGAGAAGAGAAAAGCGAAGATAAGAAAGAAGAAGAAAGAAAGAAGAAAGAAGAAAAGAAGAGAAAGAAGGAAGAAGAAGAAAGAAGAAGAAAGAAGAAAGAAGAAGAAGAAAGAAAGAAGAAGAAAGAAAGAAGAAGAAGAAGAAAGAAAGAAGAAGAAGAAAGAAGAGAAGAAGAAAGAAAAGAAGAAGAGAAGAGAAGAAAGAGAAGAAAGAAGAAGAAGAGAAAGAAGAGAAGAAAAGAAGAAAGAAAGAAGAAAGAAAGAAGAAGAGAAAGAAAGAGAAGAAGAAAGAGAAAGAAGAAAGAGAGAAGAAGAAGAGAAAAGAAAGAAAGAGAGAAGAGAAAGAAGAAGAAAGAAGAGAAGAAGAAAGAAGAAGAAAAGAAAAAAGAAGAAGAAAGAAGAAAGAGAAGAAGAAGAAAAGAAGAAAGAGAAGAAGAAAGAAGAGAAAGAAGAAGAAAGAAGAAGAAAGAAGAAAGAAGAAAGAAAGAAGAAAGAGAAGAAAGAAGAAAGAAAGAGAAGAAGAAAGAAAGAAAGAAGAAAGAAGAAGAAGAAGAAAGAAAGAAAGAAGAAAGAAGAAAGAAGAAGAAGAAGAAAGAAGAAGAGAAGAAAGAAGAAAGAAGAAGAAGAAGAAGAAGAAAGAGAAGAAAGAAGAAGAAGAAAGAGAAGAAGAAGAAAGAAGAAAGAGAAGAAGAAAGAAGAAGAAGAAAGAAGAAAGAAGAAGAAGAAAGAAGAAGAAAGAAGAAGAAAGAAAGAAGAAGAAAGAAAAGAAGAAGAGAAAGAAGAAAGAAGAAGAAAAGAAGAAGAAGAAAGAAGAAAGAAGAAAGAAGAGAAGAAGAAAGAAGAGAAGAAGAAAGAAGAAAGAAGAAGAAAGAAGAAGAAGAAAGAAAGAAGAAGAAAGAAGAGAAAGAAAGAAGAGAAAGAAGAAAGAGAAGAAGAAAGAGAAGAAGAAGAAAGAAGAAGAAGAGAAGAAAGAAAGAAGAAGAAGAAAGAAGAAGAAAGAAGAAAGAAGAAAGAAAGAAGAAAGAAGAAGAAAGAAGAAGAAGAAGAAAGAGAAAGAAAGAAGAAGAGAAGAAGAAAGAAGAAGAAAGAAAGAAGAAGAAAGAAAGAGAAGAAGAAGAAGAAAGAAGAAGAAAGAGAAGAAGAAGAAAGAAAGAAAGAAGAAAGAAAGAAGAAAGAAGAAGAGAAAGAGAAGAAGAAAGAAAGAAGAAGAAAGAAGAGAAGAAGAAAGAGAAGAAGAAGAAAGAAGAAGAAGAGAAGAAAGAAAGAAGAAAGAAAGAAGAGAAGAAGAAAGAAAGAAGAAAGAAGAAAGAAAGAAGAGAAGAAGAAAGAAGAAGAGAAGAAGAAAGAAAGAAGAAGAGAAAGAAGAAGAAGAAAGAGAAGAAGAAGAAAGAAGAAAGAAGAAGAAGAAGAAGAAAGAAGAAAGAAGAAGAAGAAAGAAGAAAGAAGAAGAAAGAAGAAAGAAGAAAGAGAAGAAGAGAAAGAAGAAAGAAGAAGAAAGAGAAGAAGAAGAAAGAAAGAAGAAAGAAGAAGAGAAAGAAGAAGAAGAAAGAAGAAGAAAGAAGAGAAAGAGAAGAAAGAAGAGAAGAAGAAAGAAGAAGAGAAGAGAAAGAAGAAGAAGAAAGAGAAGAAGAGAAAGAAAGAAGAAGAAGAAAGAGAAGAAAGAAGAGAAGAAAGAAGAAGAAGAAAGAAGAGAAGAAGAGAAAGAAGAAGAGAAGAAGAAAGAAAGAAGAAGAAGAAAGAAAGAAGAAAGAAGAAGAAGAAAGAAAGAAAAGAAAGAAGAAAGAAGAAGAAGAAGAAAAGAAAGAAGAGAAGAAGAAGAGAAAGAAAGAAAGAAGAAAGAAAGAAGAAGAAAGAAAGAAAGAAGAAGAAAGAAAGAAAGAAGAAGAAGAAGAAAGAAGAGAAAGAAGAAGAGAAGAAGAAGAAAGAAAGAAGAAGAAAGAAGAAAGAGAAGAAGAAGAAAGAAGAAGAAGAAAGAAGAAGAGAAAGAAAGAAGAAAGAAAGAAGAAGAAGAAAGAGAAAGAAGAAGAAAGAAGAAAGAAAGAGAAGAAGAAGAAAGAAAGAAAGAAGAAGAAAGAAGAAAGAGAAAGAAGAAGAAAAGAAGAAAGAAGAAGAAGAAGAGAAAGAAGAAGAGAAAGAAGAAGAAGAAAGAAAGAAAGAGAAGAAGAGAAGAAGAAAGAAGAAGAAGAAGAGAAGAAAGAAAGAGAAGAAGAAAGAAAGAAGAAGAGAAAGAAGAAAGAAAAGAAGAAGAAGAGAAAGAAAGAAGAAGAGAAAGAAAGAAGAAAGAAAGAAAGAAGAGAAGAAAGAAAGAAGAAGAAAGAAAGAAAGAAGAAGAAAGAAAAGAAGAAAGAAGAAGAGAAAGAAAGAAAGAAGAAAGAAGAAGAGAAGAAGAAAAAGAAAGAAAGAAGAAAAGAAGAAAGAAGAGAAGAAGAAGAAAGAGAAGAAAGAAAGAAGAAGAGAAAGAAGAAAGAAGAAGAAAGAAGAAGAAAGAAGAAGAAGAAGAAAGAAGAAAGAAAGAAGAAAGAAGAAAGAAGAAGAAAGAGAAGAAAGAAAGAAGAAGAAAGAAAGAAGAAAGAAGAAAAGAAAGAAAGAAGAAGAAAGAGAAAGAAGAAAGAAGAAAGAAAGAAGAAAGAAAGAAGAAGAAAGAAAGAGAAAGAAAGAAAGAAGAAAGAAGAAAGAAGAGAAAGAAGAAAGAAAGAAAGAAGAAAAGAAAGAGAAGAAGAAGAAAGAGAAGAAAGAAGAAAGAAGAAGAGAAGAAAGAAGAAGAAAGAAAGAAGAAGAAAGAAAGAAGAGAAGAAGAAAGAAGAAGAGAAAGAAGAAGAAGAGAAGAAGAAGAAGAAAGAAAGAAGAAAGAAAGAAAGAGAAGAAGAAAGAAGAAGAAAGAAGAAGAAGAAAGAAAAGAAAGAAGAAAGAAGAAGAAAGAAAGAAAGAAGAAGAAAAGAAAGAAGAAGAAGAGAAGAAAGAAGAAAGAAAGAAAGAAGAAGAAAGAAAGAAAAGAAGAAGAAGAAGAAGAGAAGAAGAAGAAAGAAGAAGAAAGAAGAAGAAGAAAGAGAAGAAGAAAGAAAGAAGAAGAAGAAAGAGAAGAAAAGAAGAAGAAAGAGAAGAAAGAAGAAAGAAAGAAGAAAGAAAGAAAGAGAAGAAGAGAAGAAGAAGAAAGAAAGAGAAGAAAGAAAGAAAGAAGAAAGAAGAAGAGAAGAAAGAAGAAGAAAGACAAAGAAAGAAAGAAGAAGAAAGACAAAGAAAGAAAGAAGAAGAAAGACAAAGAAAGAAAGAAGAAGAAAGACAAAGAAAGAAAGAAGAAGAAAGAAGAAGAAAGAAAGAAGAAGAAAGAAGAAGAAGAAAGAAAAAGAAAGAAGAAGAAAGAGAAAGAAGAAGAAAGAAAGAAGAGAAAGAAGAAGAAAGAAAGAAGAGAAAGAAAGAAGAAGAAAGAAGAAGAAGAAAGAAAGAAGAAAGAAGAAGAAGAAGAAAGAGAAAGAAAGAAAGAAAGAAGAGAAGAAAGAAGAAAGAAGAAGAAAGAAAGAAGAAGAAGAAGAAGAAAGAGAAAGAAGAAGAAGAAGAGAAAGAAGAGAAGAAGAAGAAGAAGAAAGAGAAGAAGAAAGAAGAAAGAGAAGAAGAAGAAAGAAAGAAGAAGAAGAGAAAGAGAAGAAGAAAGAAAGAAAGAGAAAAGAAAGAAAGAAGAAAGAAAGAAGAAGAAAGAAGAAGAAGAAAAGAAGAAGAAGAGAAGAGAAAGAAGAGAAAGAAGAAGAAAGAAAGAAGAAGAAAGAAGAAAAGAAGAAAGAAGAAGAAAAGAAGAAGAAGAAAGAAGAAAGAAGAAAGAAAAGAAGAGAAGAGAAAGAAAGAAAAGAAGAAAGAAAGAAAGAAGAAGAAAGAAGAGAAAGAAAGAAGAAAGAAGAAGAAAGAAGAAAGAAGAAAGAAAGAAGAAGAAAGAAAGAAGAAGAAAGAAGAAAGAAGAAGAAAAGAAGAAAGAGAAGAAGAAAGAAAGAAAGAAGAAGAAAGAAGAAGAAAGAAAGAGAAAGAAGAAAAGAAAGAGAAGAAGAAAGAAGAAGAAAGAAGAAAGAAAGAAGAGAAGAAGAAGAAAGAAGAAGAAAGAAAGAAGAGAAAGAAAGAAGAAAGAAGAGAAAGAGAAAGAAGAAAGAAAGAAAGAAGAAAAGAGAAGAAGAAGAAAGAGAAAGAAAGAAAGAAAGAAGAAGAAGAAAGAGAAGAAAGAAAGAAGAAAGAAGAGAAAGAAGAAAGAAGAAAGAAGAAGAAAGAAAGAAGAAAGAAGAAGAAGAAAGAAAGAAGAAAGAAGAAAGAAGAAAGAAGAAGAAAAAGAAAGAAAGAGAAAGAAGAAAGAAGAAGAAGAAGAAAGAAAGAAAGAAGAAGAAAGAAGAAGAAGAAAGAGAAAGAAGAAAGAAGAAGAAAAGAAAGAAAGAAGAAGAGAAAGAAGAAGAAAGAAAGAAGAAAGAAAGAAGAAAGAAGAAGAAGAAGAAGAAGAAAGAAAGAGAAGAAGAAGAAAGAAGAGAAAGAAGAAGAAAGAAGAAAGAAAGAGAAGAAGAGAAGAAAGAAGAAGAAGAAAGAGAAAGAAAGAAAGAAGAAGAAAGAAAGAAAGAGAAGAAAGAAGAAAGAAAGAAGAAAGAAAGAAGAAGAAAGAAGAGAAAGAAGAAGAGAAAGAAAGAAGAAGAAGAAGAAGAAAGAAGAAAGAAGAGAAAGAAGAAGAAAGAAAGAAGAAAGAAGAAAGAAAGAAAGAGAAGAAGAAAGAGAAGAAAGAAGAAGAGAAGAAAGAAGAAAGAAGAGAAAAGAAAGAAAGAAAGAAGAAGAAGAAAGAGAAGAAAGAAGAAAGAGAAGAAGAAAGAAAGAGAAGAAGAAGAAAGAAGAAAGAAAGAAGAAGAAAGAGAAGAAGAAGAAAGAAAGAGAAAGAAGAAAGAAGAAGAAAGAAAGAGAAGAAAAGAAGAAAGAAAGAAGAAAGAAAAGAAGAAAGAAAGAAGAAGAAAGAAGAAAGAAGAAGAAAGAAAGAAGAAAGAAAAGAAAGAAAGAAGAAAGAGAAGAAAGAAGAAAGAAAAGAGAAGAAGAAAGAAGAAAGAAAGAAGAAAGAAAGAAAGAAAGAAGAAAAGAGAAGAAAGAAAAGAAGAAAAGAAGAAGAAAGAAAGAAGAAGAAAGAAAGAAGAAAGAAGAAAAGAAAGAAGAAGAAGAAAGAAGAAAAGAAGAGAAAGAAGAAAAGAAGAAGAGAAAGAAAGAAGAAAGAAAAGAAAAGAAAGAAGAGAAAGAAGAAGAAAAGAAAGAAAGAAGAAGAAAGAAGAAGAGAAGAAAGAAAGAAAGAAAGAGAAAGAAGAAGAAGAAGAAGAAGAAAGAAGAAAAGAGAAGAAAGAAAGAAGAAAAGAAAAGAAGAAGAAAGAAAGAAGAAAGAAGAAAAGAAAGAAAAGAAGAAAGAAGAAGAAAAGAAGAAAGAAAGAAAGAAAGAAGAAGAAAAGAAAGAGAAGAAGAGAAGAAGAAAGAAGAAGAGAAAGAAGAAGAGAAAAGAAAGAAGAAAGAAGAAAGAGAAAGAGAAGAAAAGAAAGAAGAGAAAAGAAGAAGAAGAAGAAAGAAAAGAAAGAAGAAAGAAAGAAAGAAGAAAGAAAGAGAAAGAAAGAAGAAGAAAGAAGAAAGAAGAAGAGAAAGAAAGAAAGAAAGAAGAAAGAAAGAAGAGAAAGAAGAAGAGAAAGAAGAAAGAAAGAGAAAGAAAGAAAGAAGAAAGAAAAGAAGAAGAAGAAGAGAAGAAGAAGGAAGAAAGAAGAAGAAGAAAAAGAAAGAAAGAAAGAGAAGAAGAAAGAAAGAAGAAGAAGAAAGAGAAAGAAGAAAGAAAAGAAAGAAGAAAGAAGAAAAGAAAGAAGAAAGAAAGAAAGAAAAGAAGAGAAGAAAGAAAAGAAGAAGAAGAAAGAAGAAAGAAGAAGAAAGAGAAAGAAGAAAGAAAGAAAGAGAAAGAAGAAAGAAGAAAAGAAAGAAGAAAGAAAGAAGAAAGAGAGAAGAAGAAAGAAGAAGAGAAAGAAAGAAAGAAGAAAGAAGAAGAAGAAGAAAGAAGAAGAAAGAAAGAGAAAGAAGAAAGAAAGAAGAAGAAGAAAGAAGAAAGAGAAAGAAGAAGAAGAAAGAAAGAAGAAGAAGAAGAAGAAAGAAAGAAAGAAAGAAGAAAAGAAGAGAAAAGAAGAAAGAAGAAGAAGAAAGAAAAGAAGAGAAAGAAGAAGAAAGAAGAAAGAAGAAAGAAGAAGAAAAGAAAGAAGAAGAAAGAAAGAAGAAAGAAGAAGAAGAAAGAAGAGAAAAGAAGAAAGAAAGAAAAGAAAGAAGAAAGAAAGAAGAAGAAAGAAAAGAAGAAGAAAGAAAGAAGAAAGAAGAAGAAAGAGAAAGAAGAAAGAAAGAGAAGAAAGGAAAGAAGAAGAAAGAGAAGAAGAAGAAAAGAAAGAAAGAGAAAGAAAGAAGAAAGAAAGAAAAGAAAGAAGAAAGAAAGAAAAGAAAAGAAAGAGAAAGAAGAAAAGAAAGAAGAAAAGAAAGAAGAAAGAAGAAGAAGAGAAAAGAAAGAAGAAGAAAAGAAAGAAAAGAAGAAAGAAGAAAGAAAGAAAAGAAGAAGAAAGAAAGAAGAAGAAAGAAAGAAGAAGAGAAAAGAAGAAGAGAAGAAAAGAAAGAAGAAAGAAAAAGAAAGAAAGAAAGAAAAGAAAAGAGAAAGAAAAGGAAAGAAAGAGAAAGAAAGAAAGAAAGAAAGAAGAAAGAGAAAGAAGAAGAAAAGAAAGAAGAAAGAGAAAGAAGAAAGAAGAAAGAGAAAAGAAAAGAAAGAAAAGAAAGAAGAAAGAAGAAAGAGAAGAAGAAGAAGAGAAGAAAAGAAAGAAGAAAAGAAGAAAGAAGAAGAAAGAGAAAGAAAGAAGAAAAGAAAGAAGAAAGAGAAAAGAAAAGAAGAAAGAAGAAAGAGAAAAGAAGAAAAGAAGAAGAAAAGAAAGAAGAAAGAAAGAAGAAAGAAAGAAGAAAGAAGAAAAGAGAAGAAGAAAGAAAAGAAAGAAGAAAAGAAGAAGAAAGAGAAGAAAGAAGAAGAAGAGAAAAGAAAGAGAAGAAGAAAGAAGAAGAAAAGAAGAAAGAAGAAAGAAGAAGAAAAGAAAGAAGAAGAAGAAAGAAGAAAGAAGAAAGAGAAAGAAAGAAGAAAAGAAAGAAGAAAGAAAGAAAGAAGAAGAGAAGAAGGGAAGAAAGACAAGAAAAAGAGAAGAAGAAGAGAAAGAAGAAAAGAGAAAAAAGAAGAAGAAGAAGAAAAAGAAGAAAAGGGAAGAAGGAGAAGAGGAAAGAAAGAAAGAAGAAAAGAAAAGAAGGAATAGAAGGAAAAGAAGAGAAGGAAAAGAAGGAAGAAGAAGAAGAGAAAGAGAGAAGGAAAGAAAAAGAAGAAGAGAAGGAGAAAAGAAAAAGAAAGAAGAAGAAAAGGAAGAAAGAAGAAAGAAGAAAAAGAAAGAAGAGAGAAGAAGAAAAGAAGGAAAGGGAAAGAAAAGAAGAGAAAAGAAGAAAGAAAGAGAAGAAGAAGGAGAGGAAGAAAAGGAAGAGAAAAGGAAAGAAGGAAAAGAAAGAGAAGGAAGAGAAAGAAGAGAGAGAAAGAAAGAGAAAGAAGAAAAGAAGAAAGAAGAAGAGAAAAGGAAGAAAGGGAAGAGAAAGAAAGAGAAAGAGAAGAAAGAAAAGAAGAAAGAAAGAGAAGAAAAAGAGAAAGAGAAAGGAAAGAAGAAAGAAAAGAAAAGAGGAAGAAAAGGAAGAGAAGAAGGGAAAGAAGGAAAGAGAAAGAAAAGGAAGAAAGAAAGAGAAGAAGAAAGAAGAGAAGAAAGAAGAAGAAGAAAGAAAAAGAAGAAAGAAGAAGAAGAAAGAAAGAAGAAAGAAGAGAAGGAAGAAGAAGAAGAAAGAAAAAAAAGAAGAAAGGAAGAAAGAAGAAAGAAGAAGAAAGAAGAAAGGAAAAGAAGAAGAAGAAAGAAGAAGAAAAGAAAGAAAAGAAGAAAAGAAGAGAAGAAAAGAAGAAAGGAAAGGAAAAGACAAGAGAAAGAAAAGAAAAAAGAAAAGAAGAAAGAGAGAAGAAAGAAAAGAAAGAAGAAGAAGAAAGAAGAGGAAAGGAGAAAGAAGAGAAGAAGAAAGAGAAAGAAGAAAGAAGGAAGAAGAGAAAGAAAGAAGAAAGAAAGAAAGAGGAAAGAAGGAGGAAGAAAAGAAGAAAGAAAAGAAAGAGGAAGAAAGAAAGAAAAGAAGAAAAGAGAAAGGAAGAGAAGAAAAAAGAGGAAGGAGAACTAGAAGAGAAAGAAGAAAGAGAAAAAGAAGAAGAAAAAGAGAAGAAGAAAGAGGAAAGAAGAGAAAGAAGGAAAGAAAGAAAGAAGAAGAAAGAAGAAGAAAGAAGAAGAGAAAAGGAGAAAGAAAAGAGAAGAAGAAAGAAAGAAAGAAAAGAAGAAGGAAGAGGAAAGGAGAGAGAAGAAAGAGAAGTAAGGAAAGAGAAGAGGAAGAAAGAAAGAAAAGAGAAGAAGGAAGGAAAGAGAAAAGGAAAGACAGAGAAGAAGAAGAAAAGAGAAGAAGAGAGAAGAAAAGAAGAAGAAAGAAAGAGAAGAAAAGAAAGAAGAAAGGAAGAAGAAAAGAAGAAGAGAAAGAAGAAGGAGAGGAAAAAGGAAAAGAAAGAAAGAAGAAAGAAGAAGAAAAGAAAGAAGAGAAGAAAGAGAAAAGAAGAAAGAAAGAAAGAAGAGAAGAAGAGAAGAAGAAGAGAGAAGAAAGAGAAAGAAGAAGAAAGAAAGAAAAAGAAGAAAGAGAGGAAAGAAGAAAAGAGAAGGAAGAAGGAAGAAGAAAGAGAAAAGAAAGAAAGAAGAAAAGAAAAGAGAAAAGAAGGATAGAAGAGAAAGGAGAAGAGAAGAAGAAAGAGAAAGAAGAAAAGGGAAGAAGAAAAAGAAAAGAAGAAGAAGAAAGAAAGAGAAGAGAGAAAGAAGAAGAAGAAGAAGAAGGGAAAGAAGAATGAAAGAAAGAAAGAGAAGAAAGAGAAGAAAGAAGAAAGAGAAAGATAAAGAAGAGAATGAGAAAAGAAGAGAAAAGGAGAAGAAGAAAGAAAGAAAGAGAGGAAGGAGAAGAGAGAAGTAAAGAGAGAAAGAAAAAGACAAGAAAAGAAAGAAAGAGAAACGAAGGACAGAAGAAGAAGAAGTAAAAAAGAAGGAAGGAAAAGAAGAAGAAGAAGAAAGAAGAGAAGAAAAAAGAAAGGGGAGAAGAAAAGAAAAGAGAAAGAAGAAAGAATTAAGAAGAAAGAAGAAAAAAAAAGGAGAAGAATAAGGAGACCAAGAGAATAGCAAGAAAAGAAGAAGAAAGGAAAGAAAAGAAGAAGAAAATAAGAAAAAAGGAAAGAGAAAAGAAAAGAAAGGAGAAAAACAAAATAAGAAAAGAAAGAAAGATAAGAAAGAAAAGAAGAGAAAAAGAAGAAAAAGAAGAGAAGAAAAAGAAGAAAGAAACGAAGAAAAAGAAAAGAAAAGAAGAAAGAAGAAAGATAGAAACAAAGGAAGAAAAGAGAAGAAAGGAAGAAAGAGGATAAGACAAAAGAAGAAGAAAGAGAAGAAGAAAGAAGAAGAAAAAAGGAAAAGAAAAAAAGGAAAAAGAAAAAAAAGAAAGAAAGAAAAGAAAAAAAGAAAGAAAAGAAAAGAAGAAAAAAGAGAAAAAAAGAAAAAAGGAAAGGAATAAGAAGAAGAGTAAAAGAAAGAGAGAAGAAAAACAAGAAAAAAACAAAGAAAAGAAAAAGAAGAAAGAAAAGAAGGAGAAAAGAAAAAAGAAGAAAAAAGAGAAAAAAAAGAGAAAAAGAGGAAAGAGAAAAAAAGAAAAAGAAAAAAAAGGAAAAAAGAAGGAGAAAAGAAAAGGGAAAAAGAAAAAAAGAAAGGAAAGAAAGAAGAAAGAGAAAGAAGAAAGAAAAAAGAAGAAAAGAAAGAAGAAGAAAAAGAAAAGAAGGAAAGAAAGAACAGAAGAAAGAAAAAAAGGGAAAAAAGAAGAAAAAGAAAAAGAAAAAAAAGAAGAAAAAGAAGAAAAAGAAAAAAAGAAGAAAAAGAAAGAAGAAGAAGAAGAAAAAGTAAGAAAGAAAAAAAAGAAGAAATAAAGAAAGAAGAAAAGAAAAGAGAAAAAGAAAGAGAAGAAGAGAAAGAACAAGAAAGAAAAGAAGAAAAGAGAAGAAGAAAGAGAAAGAAAGAAGAGGAAGAAAGAAGAAAAAGAAAGAAAGAGAAAAAGAAAAAGAAAAGGGAGAAAGAAAGAAAGAAAAGAGAGGAAAAAAGAAAAAAAAGAAAAGGAAGAAAAAAGAAAAGAAAGAAAAAAGAAAAAAGAAAAGAAGAAAAAGAGAAAAGAAAAGATAAAAGGGAAAGAAGAGAAAGAAAAAGAAAAAGAAAAGGAAAAAAAGAAGAAAAAGAGAGAAGAAAAAGAAAAGAGAAAAAAGAAAGGAAAAAGAAAAGAAGCAAGAAAAAAGAGAAAGAAAAAAAAAGAAAAAGAAAAAAGAATAAAGAAGAAAAGAGAAAGAAAAAAAGAAAAGAAAGGAGAGAAAGAAAGAAAAAGAAAGAAAGAAGAAAAGAGAAAAGAAAAGAAGAAAGAAAAAAGAAAAGAAAAAGAGAAAAGAAAAAAAAGAAAGAAGAAAGAAAAGAAAAGAAAAGAAGAAAGAAAGAAGAGAAAGAAAAAAAGAGAAGAAAGAAAAAAAGAAGGAAAGAAAAGAAAGGAAAGAAGAAAGAGAAAAAAGAAAGAAGAAAAGAAAAAAAAGAAAGAAAAGAAAGAGAAAAGAAGAAGAGAAAAGAAAAAAAGGAAAAAGAAGGAAAAAAGAAAGAAAAGAAGAAAAGAAAGAAGAAAAGAGAAAGAAGAAAGAAAAGAAGGAAAGAAAGAGAAGAAGAGAAAGGGAAAAAAAGAAAGAGAAAGAAGAAAGAAAAAAAAGAAAGAAGAGAAAAGAAAAGAAAAAGAAAAGAAAAGAGAAGAAAGAAAAAGAAAGAAGAAAAAAGAAAAGAAAAAGAAAAGAAGAAAAGAAAAAAAGAGAAAAAAGAAAAGAGGAGAAAGAGAAAAGAAAGAAAAAGGAAAGAGAAAAGAAAAAGAAAGAAAGAAAAGGAAAAGAAAAAAAAAAAAAAAAAGAAAAGAAAAGAAAGGAGAAAAGAAAAAGAGAAGAAAAAAAAGAAAAAGAAAAAGAAAAAGAAAAGAAAAAAGAAAGAAGAAAAGAGAAAAGAAGAAAAAGGAAAGAAAAAGAAAAGAAAGAAAAGAAAAGAGAAAAGAAAAGAAAGAAAGAAAAAAGAAAAAAGAGAAAGAAAAGAAGAAAAAGAGAAAGAAAGAAAGAAGAAAGGAAAAGAAAAGAAAGAAAGAAAGAAAAGAAAGAAAGAAAGAAAAAGAAAAAGAAGAAAAAGAAAAGAAAAAGAAAAGAAGAAAAAAAAGAAAGAAAGAAGAAGAAAAAAGAAAAAAGAAAGAAAGAAAAAGAAAGAAAGGAAAAGAAAAGAAAAAAAAGAAAGAAAAAGAAAGGAAAAAGAAGAAAAAAGAAAAGAAAAGAAAAAAGAAGAAAAGAAAGAAAAAGAGAAAGAAAAAGAAAGAAAAAGAAAAGAAAAGAAAAAAGAAAGAAAGAAAGAAGAAAAGAAAAGAAAGAAAAAAAAGAAGAAAGAAAGAAAAGAAAAGAAAGAAGAGAAAAGAAGAAAAAAGAAAAAAGAAGAAAGAAGAAAAAGAAAGAAAAGAGAAGAAAGAAGAAAAAGAAAAGAAAGAAAGAAAAGAAAAGAAAGAAAAAGAAAGAAAAGAAGAAAAAAGAGAAAAGAAAGAAAAAGAAAGAGAAAAAAGAAAAAAGAAAGAAGAAAAGAAGAAGAAAAAAAAAGAAGAAGAAAAGAAAGAAGAAAAAGAAAAAGAAAGAAGAAGAAAAAGAAAAGAAGAAAAAAAGAAAAGAGAAAAAAAGAGAAGAAAGAAAGAAAAAGAAAAAAAAGAGAAAGAAAGAAAAGAAAAGAAAGAAAAAGAGAAGAAAGAAGAAAAGAAGAAAGAAAAAGAAAGAAAAGAAAGAAAAGAAAAGAAAGAGAAAGAAAAAAGAAAGAAGAAAAGAAGAGAAAAAGAAGAAAAGAAGGGAAAAAGAAGAAAAGAAAAAGAGAAAGAAAAAAGAAGGAAAGAAAGAGAAGAAGAAAAGAAAGAAGAAAGAAAAGAGAAAGAAAGAAAGAAAAGAAGAAAGAAGAAAGAAAAAGAAAGAAAAAGAAGAAAAGAAAAAAGAAAGAAAGGAGAAAAAGAAAAGAGAAAAGAAGAGAAAAAAAGAAAGAAAAAAGAAAGAAAAGAAAAAGAAAGAAGAAAGAAAAGAAAGAAAAGAAGGAGAAAGAAAAGAAAGAAAAGAAGAAGAAAAGAGAAAAGAAGAAGAAAGAAAAAAAAAGAAAGAAAGAGAAAAGAAAGAAGAAAGAAAAAGAAAAAAGAAAGAAAAGAAAGAGAAAAAAGAAAGAAAAGAAAGAGAAAAGAAAAAGAAAAGAAGAAAGAAGAAAAGAAAAAGAAGAAGAAAGAAAAAGAGAAAGAAAAGAAAAAAAGAAAAGAAAGAAGAAGAGAAAAAAGAAAGAAAAGAAAGAGAAGAAAAGAAAGAAAGAAAGAAAAGAAAAAAGAAAAGAAAGAAAAGAAGAAAAGAAAAGAAGAAAAAGAAAAGAAAGAAGAAAGAAAAAGAAAAGAAAGAAAGAAAAAAGAAAAAAAAGAAAAGAGAAAGAAAGAGAAAAGAAAGAAAGAAGAAAGAAAAAAGAAAGAAAGAAGAAAGAAAAGAAAAGAAGAAAGAAAAGAAGAAGAAAGAAAGAGAAAGAAAGAAAAGAAAGAAAGAAAGAGAAAGAAGAAAGAAAAAGAAAGAAGAAGAAAGGAAAAGAAAGAAAGAAAAGAAAAGAAAGAAAGAAAAGAAAGAAAAAAGAAGAAAGAAGAAAAGAAAAAGGAAAGAAAGAAAAAGAAAAAGAAAGAAAAGAAAGAAAAGAAAGAAAAAGAAAGAAAAGAAAGAAAGAGAAAGAAAAAAGAAGAAAAAGAAAAGGAAAGAGAAGAAAGAAAAGAAAGGAAGAAAGAAAGAAGAAAAGAAAAAAAGAAAGAAAAGAAAGAAAAAAAAGAAAGAAAAGAAAAAGGAAAAAGAAAGAAAAGAAAGAAAGAAAGAAAAAGAAAGAAAGAAAAAGAAGAAAGAAAAAAGAAAAGAAAGAAAAGAAAAAAGAGAAAGAAAAAGAAAGAAGAAGAAAAAAGAGAAGAAAAGAAAGAAAGAAGAGAAAGAAAAGAAAAGAAAAAAGAGGAAAAGAAAGAAAAGAAGAAAGAAAAAGAAGAAAAAAGAAAAGAAAAGAAGAAAAGAAAGAAAGAAGAAAGAAAAGGAAGAAGAAAAAGAAAGAAAGAAGAGAAAGAAGAAGAAAAGAAAGGAAAAGAAAGAAAAGAAAGAAAGAAAAAGAAAAGAAGAAGAAAAGAAAAAGAAAGAAGAAAGAAAAGAAAGAAGAAAAAAAGAAAAAGAAAGAAAGAAAAGAGAAAAGAAAGAAAGAAAGAAAAGAGAAAGAAGAAAGAAGAGAAAGAAAAATAAAGAAAGAAGAAAAGAAAGAAAAGAAGAAAGAAAAAGAAGAAAGAAAAGAAAAGAAAGAAAAAGAAAAGAAAAGAGAAAGAAAGAAGAAAAGAAAGAAAGAAGAAAAAGAAGAAAGAAAAGAAAGAGAAAAGAGAAAGAAGAAAGAAAAGAAGAAAGAAAAGAAGAAAAAGAAGAAAGAAAAAGGAAAAAGAAAGAAGAGAAGAAGGAAAGAGAAAGAGAAGAAAAGGAAAAGAAGAAAGAAGAAAAAGAGAAGAAAGAAAAGAAGAAAAAGAAAAGAGAAAGAAAGAAAGAGAAAGAAAGGAAAAAGAAAGAAGAAAGAAAGAAAAGAAGAAAGAAGAAAGAAAGAAAAGAAGAAGAAAAGAAAAGAGAAAGAAAGAAGAAAGAAAAGAGAAGAGAAAAAAGAAAGAAGAAGGAAAAGAAAGAAGAAGAAAAGAAGAAAGAAAAAGAAAAAGGAAAGAAGAAAAGAAAGAAGAAGAAAAGAAAAAGAGAAGAAAAGAAGAAAGAAAGAAAGAAAAGAAGAAGGAAAGAAGAAAGAAAGAAGAAAGAAAAGAAAGAGAAAGAAAGAGAAGAAAGAAAAGAAGAAAAGAAAAAGAAAAAGGAAAAGAAAAGAAGAGAAAAGAAGAAGAGAAAAGAAAGAAAGGAAAGAAAGAAGAAAGAGAAAGAAGAAAAGAAAAGGAAGAAGAAAGAAGAAAGAAAGAAAAGAAAGAAAAGAGAAGAAAGAAAAAGAGAAAGAAGAAAGAAGGAAGAGAGAAAGAAAGAAAGAGAAAGAAAAGAGAGAAAAGAAGAAGAAAAGAAAGAAGAAAGAAAAAGAAAGAAAAGAAAAAGGAGAAGAAAGAAGAAAAAGAAAAGAGAGAAGAAAAAGAAAAGAGAAAAGAAAAGAAAAGAAAAAGAAAAGAAAAGAAAGAAGAAAGAAAGAAAAAGAAAGAAAAGAAGAAAGAGGAAAGAAAAGAAGAAAGAAGAAAGAAGAAAAAGAGAAAAGAAAGAAGAAAGAAAGAAAAGAAAGAAGAAAAAGAAAGAGAAAGAAAGAAAAGAAGAAGAAGAGAGAAGAAAGAAGGAAAAGAAAGAAGAAAAGAAAAGAAAGAAAGAAGAGAAAAGAAGAAAGAAAAGAAGGAAGAAGAAGAAAGAAGAAAGGAAGAGAAGAAAAGAAGAAAAGAAGAAGAAAGAAAGAAAGAAGAAAGAGAAAAGGAAAGAAGAAGAAGAAGAAAAGAGAAAAGAAGAAAAGAAGAAGAGAAGAAAGAAAAGAAAAGAAAGAAGAAGAGAAAGAAGAAGAGAAAAGAAAGAAAAGAGAAAAAGAGAAGAGAAAGAAGAAAGAAAGAGAAAAGAAAAAGAAGAAAGAAGAAAAGAAGAAAGAAAGAAGAGAAAAGAAGAGAAAGAAAAGGAAGAAGAAAAGAGAAAGAAGAGAAGAGGAAGAAAAGAAAGAGAAGAAAGGAAGAAAGAAGAAGAAAGAAGGAAAGAAGGAAGAAAGGAAGAAGAAAGGAAAAGAAGAGAAGAAGAGAAGAGAAAGAAAGAAGAAGAAGAAAAGAAGAGAGAAGGAAAGAAGAGAAGAAGAAAGAAGAAAGGAAGAAGAGAAGGAGAAAAGGAAGGAAGAAGAAGGAAGAAGAGAAAGAGAAGAAAGAGAAGAAGAAAGAAGAGAAGAAAGAAGGAAGGAGAAGAGAAGGAAGGAAGAAGAGAAAAGAGAGAAAGAAGAAAGAAAGAGAAGAAAGAAGAAAGAAGAGAAGAAGAAAGAAAAGGAAGAAAGGAGAAAGGAAAGAGAGAAGAAAGAAGAAAGAAGAAGAGAAAGGAAGAGAAGAAGGAAGAAAGAAGAAAAGAAGAAGAAGAGAAAGAGAGAAGAAAGAAGAAAGGGAAAGAAGAAGAAAGAAGGAAAGGAAGAAGGAAGAGAAAGAGGAGAGAGAAGGGAAAGAAGAAGAAGGGAAAAGAGAAGAAGAAGAAGAAAGGAAGAAGAAGGGAAGAGAAGAAAGAAGAAGGAAAGAAGAAGAAAGAAGAAGGAAGGAGAAGAGAAAGAAGAAGAGAGAAGAAGGAAAGAAAGAAGAGAAGAAGAAAGAAAGAAAGAAGGAGAAGAGAGAAAGGAAAGGAGAAGAAAAGAAAGGAAGAAGAGAAAAGAGAAGGAAAGGAAGAAGAGAGGGAAGAAGGAGAAGAGAGAAAGAAAGAAGAGAAAGAAGAAGAGAAAAGAAGAAGGAAAGAAAGAGAAGAAAGAAAGAAGAGAAAGAGGAAGAAGAAAGAAAGGAAGAAAGAGAGAGGAGAAAGGAAAAGAAGGAAAGAGAAGAAGAAGAAGAAGGAGAAGAAAGAGAAGAAAGAAGGAAGAGAAAGAAGAAGGAAGAAAGAGAGAAGGAAGAAGGAGAAGAAAGAAAAGAAAGAGAAAGAAAGGAAGAAGAGAAGAGAAGGAAGAAAGAAAGAAGAGAAGAGAGAAAGAAGAAGAAAGAGAGGAAGAGAAAGAAGAAGAAGAAGGAAAAGAAGAGAAGGAAGAGAAAGAGAAGAGAGAGGAAGAAGAAAGAAGAGAGGAAGAAGGAAGAGAAGAGAAGAGGAATGAAGAAGGGAAGAAAGGAGAAGAATGAGAGGAAAGGAAGTGAGGAAGATGAAAGGTGAGGGGAAGTGATGAGAGAAGAAGGTAGATGGAAGTGTAGTAAGAGTGGGGTGATTAGTAAGGTATGGTAGTTGGTGATTGGTTGTTGTGTGGTGTTGGGTTGTAGTTGTGTTTGGTGGTGTGTTGTTGAGTGTTGTTGTGTGTGTTGGTAGTTGGGGTGTTGGTTTGGTTGTTTTGTGTTGTTTTGTGGGGGTGTGGTGTTGGTTTGTTGGTTTGGGTTGTTGTTGTGTTGGTTGTGTTGTTTGGTGTTTGTTGTTGTGTTGTTGTTTGTTGTGTGGGGGTGGTGTTTTGGTTGTTGGGGTTGTGTGTTGTTGGGTGTTGGTGTTTGTGGTGTGGTTGGGGTTGTTGTTGTTTTGGTGGGGGTTGTTGTTGGTTGGGTTGTGTTGGGGTGGG